>NW_026555338.1:14188035-14248265 GCF_029017545.1 Prosopis cineraria | reverse complement strand
TTTAAATTTAGGGTCATTACATTATCAATTATATTTATAGTTTACTTTAAACAAAATAAATAATAAATTTACAATTTTATAAATTAAAAGAATTAAATTGAAGTGTGTTTAAGGATAGTAATGAATTTTATAATATTTAATATTTAATGTGTGTGTGTGTGTGTTTTTGTATAGTTTAATAATATATATATCATATATATATATAATTATGCCAATAATAGATTATAGACTCATTCCAATTTAGTGGCAAAATGATTGAACACAAAAGGAGGAGTTCATGGGTTCAAACTTTAGAGGAGACAACTTTCAAAATGGAATATAAATTGGTGACATAATAACATATGGCATGTGGTAGGAGCGACACGTGGAAAATGACATGGCACCATGTGGCGTGAGGTAGGGGAGACAGATGGAGGGTGACATGACGCCACATAGAGCGAGATGGGGCTATATGGAGGGTGATAGGGCACCATATGGCATGAGGTGGGGGCTCCAAGTGGATGGTGACGTGGCACCATGTGTGTAAGTGAACCAACATTGCTTTTTAGCAGCAACAAAAAAGTCGCCGCTAATTGGTATTTTTTGTGGCGACAAATGTCGCCATTAATACTTAACATTCAACGGTGACAAAATAGTAGCTGCTAATGTATGGTTTTTGCGCGGTAACAAAATGTCGCCGTCGATTTGCAATTTTAGTGGTAATTATCTTTTAGCGGCAACAAATTTTCTTTTTAGCGACAACTTTTGTTGTCATCATAGATTGAATCAGCGACAATAACTCTTGCGGCAACATTGTGGTGACTTTTTGTCGCCACTGAAAACTTTCAGCTGCAACTTTTTAGCTTTTAGCGGCAACATGAAAGTCAATATACTTACAAATTGCTTATCAACAAGATCTCCCTATTGATAGTGATCATAGTTGTCAGACTTTCAAGTTAATTTTACAAGTTTAACGTTTTTATATTTTCAACTTATAAAATAATGTCAACTTACATATAAACTCATATTAGATACAAACTCAGTTAAACTTGTGAGTTTACCATTTTACATTTCTAACATACAAAATCATATCAATTAATTTATAAACTCGGACTAGATACAAGCTTGATTAAACTTGTTAAACTCGTCAATTTTTTTTAGTTGAGTGAGTCAAGTATATATTATGAAGAATTCAATTTATAAAATTTATAAGACTTGATTTAAAGAAAAAAACTTAAAATGCAAAAACTAATATTAATAAAAAAGAAAACAAAAATACCAAAAATAATTTCCCTTATTTTAAAATTTTTATACTTTACATATGATAATTTATCAATGTAGATGGGTTTAATTTTAATTATTTTATTTTTAATATATTTAAATTAAATTACAATCATATTATAAAGGTTATTTGTTAATAGAAGTAAATTCTTACAAATTTACGATACAAGTTTACATTCTTATCATGAATTTATTTAAAATATAAATTTAACAACCTTGATAGTGATATTTATGCTAACAGTGTTATAAGTTATGGATCAAATTCTTTACTAACTGACAGTACATAATATTCAATGTATTATGGCCTTTACATAATAATATTCCACAGTCCCTTATTCGGATGATGCGCTATTGTGTGATTTGGACAACATGGCTTGTTTATTACGTTTTCTTTGTGGGGTGCCCTGTTATTAGGCTTTATTTAATTTTTTTTGTTATTTTAAGATATTTACTTTAGTAGCCTCGCTTGTGTATTTGATTCATTAATTTGATAAATAAATTATAGTATTTATGCTGATGAATGATAAGTTTTATTTTAAATTTTATTTTTAAATATTTAATATTAAATGTTGATTAACGCTTAACCAAAACAAGACACAAATTGACTTTATTATTTTTAATTTAAATAATATAAATTATAAAAAGTATAGAAAATCGTATTATTTACAATAAATAAATAGTACAACTTAAAATTTTAACTTTGCACAAATGCACAAAAAATGGTAAAAAAAAAGCTTATTCTAAAAAAAAAATTGGTTTCGTTATATTTAGCGAATTTGCTGCGTAGCCTTTTCTTAGTCACTTTATTTCGTTATATACAGATGCACAGGGCGATCAATAACCAGGGCAAAGACCAAGCCATTAAAAATGAATTTGTATATTTTGTTTATTATTTTCTATGTTTAAGAAGAAATAGTATACATTTTTCACCAAATAAAATTGTGATAATTCAGCTAAAAAAAAAATGCTTCACGGCTTATCAAAGTCTTCAATGTACTAAACTCTTTTGGCTTCATTGGATGACTTTACAACTTGAACATTTGAAAATTGAATGAAACAAAAAGAAATTACAGGTGAAGTTCCATTAGCCCATGCATGTTAAATTACTAGAATCCCAGTCTTTACGTTCAATATTTTGAAGTCAATGAATTGCTACTTTTGATTTAGAAAACATTAAAAATTTAAAAATATAGAATTTGTATTACCCATTTTATATGCCACATAATTATAATTTTTAAAAAGAGAAAAATTAATTTATGGGTTCTTATAGCTTCTTTCAATTTAAAATTAGGTTCTTGTGGTTTATTTTGTTTTAATCAAGCTATATAGTTTGATCCATTCTATATGTTAATCCTTGAAGGTCAAAAGTTTTCATAAATAATGATTAAGTTTTCCAAAAAATAAATTTACAAAAATTTTATTTAATATTTTTGGCCAAAAATGAAAAAAGAAAATTTAATTTATAGAATATTTACATTTTTACTATTTTTGTGAAAATTATCATGTACAACAATTAGGAAAAACGACAAAAAGAAATACCCTGTAATATGCAAATAATGATAATTGAATACCACAAAATGTGATAATTATTACTTAGACTTGAGGAACTTGTCTGGGATATTAACTTATGATGAAATGGTATATTTGCCCTTAGTGACTATTATCAATTGGAAAATAACTACTTTGATTGGGTTATTAATTAAAACGGAATAGAAAATAATTTTTTTTCTGAAAATTTGTTTATCAATAAATGCAACTAAAATGGTAATTATGATCAAAAGGAAGTAGTGATTTTAAAAAAGAAAAGATTATTTTTTTAATTTGTTATAAATCACAAATTTTAATGTCTTTCTCGTCAATAAAAAAAAAACCATCAATCCTATTGAAAAGTAGTCTTCGACAAAAATATTAAAGCCCTTTGTCTCCATTAGATGACTTTCCAAAGACTTGTTAAAGTTGAGAACTATCCTTTACGTAATAGATCAACCACCACCGTCCATACGCAATTAATTTAAAAAGTGAATTTGTCCATCTTTTACAGATACAATAGCATAGGATCCTCAATCCAAATGTTTCCACGGTTTATACATACATAAATATACATATACATTATATAAACACACACATTTCTCCACCAGTGTTTAAATAGAAATAGAATACAAGATTTATCAGTTTATTAAAAAATTTTGGTTACTTATTGAATATTCACCTCTAAATAACAATGATTGAATACATTTTTTTAAATAAAGAAAATATTTCATTAACAATAAAAAGTTAGTGCAACAAGAAGAGAAATTATTTGAATGAAGACAAATATATATTTATTTATTTTATGTTAGGGATAATGAAACTTTTAATTTTTTTAATTTATTTCAATTATTGATTTGATCTTTGAAATTTTTTTTTATCAATCAAATCCATAATGTTTCATAATCATATACACAATTAGTCCTTATAAGTTATTTTCCTATGAATCAAAAATTAAGAATAAGTGTATATGGTTTGTTTTTGCCAATTACAGTAGAATTGTATATGGTTTTGAAACTTTAGGGACTTCATATATTAATGAAGATTAAATTTCACAGACCAAAATCATAACCAATACAAATTTAAGGGGCTAAAAATTTCATTATCCTTTTTGTTTTTAATTTGTATATGATATCAGTTAAGATTATTTTGAGTATGGAAAAATAGGTAATTTTTTAAAATATTATATATATTTTCTTTTTAAAATGAATATATCGATGTGTCACTTTCTATTTCGTATGATTCTTTAGAATATTACATATATTTTCAATTTTTTAACAAGTTATGATAAATTAAATGACGGAGTAAGAAATTTAGTAAGAACTTTCCTTTAGTAGATCCATCAGCATGGTCCACACGCAATTAAGAAAAAGAGAAGTGGTCCGTCTTTGATGGAAAAATAAAGCACCAAATTCAGTTGTTGTAAATCGAGAAAGATAGCAACTACAATGGCTTCCCATGATAACTCTTCAATTGTGTTTGAAATGGATTGTGGAAAATTGGCTTCCACAATCACTTGCTGTTGCAGATTTCTCTCAAGAACTAGAAATTACAATCTCTTGACAGAATTCTTTCAGGTAAAAATATAATCTTTGATCTCTATATCTTCATCGAGTTGTTTTTTATCCTTATAAATTTGTTTCAAGTGTTTTTAGCCCTATTACTGAAAAACCTAAAAAAAAACTACTGAGATTAAAAGTAAAAGCTGATGAATTATAGGAACTGATAAGTTTGTTTTTCCATTCTTTTGCCAATCTATTTCATCGAGGTCTGCAAACAAGCACTGTTGGTCTAGATTTATCCAATCACGTACTGGATGATATTGTGGTAATCTTTTTTCCTTTAATATATAATTTATCATTTAAAAAAGATAGAAAAATAAAGCCATAGTTTTGACTGACTTGGCAAAGAGGGCTATCACTTATCCCATATTTTTTATATTATATTTGAATTGGTTAGATTCTGTCAAACACAATTAAAGATAGCTCGTTCTTCTACAAGAACCAACACATATAGGTTGGTTGGTACTAATTTTATAACTTGAAAATTAAAATTGCAATGGTTACTTTTGAAGTTATGTTATTGAATAATCCTCTCAAGACAAATATTTTCAGTTGATTATAACTAATGTAAATCATAATTGAGACTAATCATATGAATATTTTATAGAAAAATATTAATTATTATTCATTTACTTTTTTGGAAAAATATTAATTAAATGAAACTGAATTAGGTCGACAAATAATTTCCATATTTTATATAGTTTTAATATTAATTAACGGGAGAAAATTTCATGACTTGTGCGTCATAGGCATAGCCTTACTTGTAAAAACTAAAAAGTCTTTAGCATGTTAAAATCTTATGATCTCTTCATAGATAACTTCATTCATTTAGCAAAAAGGGAAAAAAAAAAAAAGATCATTCAAAGACTTGATCGCCATGCTTCTCTCTCTCTCTCTCTCTCTCTCTCTCTCTCTCTCACACACACACACACAACTTGTCGTAGAAGTTACCTTGAGAATTATTATATATACTATTAAACTGCAATTCATTTTGGCCAAGAAATAAAATTAGCATTTTAACTTTGATTGGCAATATACAATTAAAAAAATAGTCATTAATGTTTTAAATATATTTTTTTGACCAAAAAAGTTTTAAATATATTAAAAACTACAGTAGACAGGCATTCATGTATAGTATTCATGTAAAACTAATAATGTTGTTTTGAATTAGATGAATTAAATAAGGCTATAATAGGAAAAACATAATACTACTTCAAAATTCTAAAATGACTCCCATATATGAGATGCTAATATTCTAGCTTGTAAAATTAAAATTTTTCTATAGAACTATTACTAATTTATTGGGTTAATGATCTAAACAACTTGGTGTTCTTAAAATATGCGAGGTAAATAAAAATCACTTGTGTTAATTGATAAAACTATTGAATAGTATTTTCAAAATGAAATAATTTTATTTAGTTATCACCAATGCCAAATCATCAGTGTCAATAATCAATCAATATACAAAATCTAAAAAGTATAACAAGTAATATACTTAAATTATAAACAATATATCTCACTCCTCAAGGCTCAAACTTTACATGATGATGCACAAGTTCACAACTAATTTCTTTTGTATATCAAATGAAAAAAGAATTAAATAAAATTTAAAATCTTAATAATCTGTTGAAATGGAACTTCTTCTAATTTCTCTTGCATGCTTTCGCAGCTTAGGTGACTTTTAAAACAACAAAAATACATTCGTAATAATATTATTTTAAAAGTATAAATTTAAAGATTTTGTTTTTCCCCTATGCCTTGAACTATTTTTCTGCCCAGAGTAATTAGCTACTTTACCAATATAGCTTCATTGTTCATTGCTGCAATCATGAGTCCTTACTCAAATGTTTTGTTTCTTTTGCTTTTCTGAAAAATTTGTTTATCATTAAATGCAAGTAAAATAGTAATTTTCAAAATTTTTTAATTTGCTATAAATAAAATTTTTTTAAAGTCTTTCTCGTTAATTAAAAAAAAAAAACCATCAATTCTCATGAAAAGTAGTCTCCAACGTAGTTCACCAAAAAAAAAAAAAAGTAGTCTTCAACATATTAAAGTTCTTTGTCTTCATTAAATGGCTTTGCAAAGACATGTTAAAGTTGAGAGCCATCTTTTAGATCAACCACCACCAGAGGGTCCACACACAATTTAAAAAATGAAATGTTTCCACGCGGTTTACATGCATACATATGTACACATGTACATATACATATACAATATATATACATATACATACATACATACATATATATATATATAAACACACATATTTTCCGTCCTGTGCTTAAATAGAAATAAAATATATGACTCATTAGTTTATTATTATTATTATTATTATTATTTTGTTATTCATTGAATCCTCACCTCTGATAACAGTAACACTTAATATTTACATTATACATGCATATTTTTTCTGATGAATTTTCGTGTGTGTAAAACATCACATATTGATCATTATGAGAGTTGAGCATTTGTTGAATATAATATTTTTTGAAATAAAGAAAATATTTAATTAACAATAAAAGGTTCAAAATACAACTTTTAAGATAGTACATCATGAAGAGAAATTATTTGTATAAATTCAAATTCATATTTATTTTAGGGTATTTCACTTTAAAATAAATATATCGATGCATCACTTTATATCTTGCATGACTCTTTAGAATATTACATATAATCATACACAATTATCATTTGGTGATCATTTTTGAGTGATTAAAATTATTTTAAAAATAATTCAAAATAGTATTTAGTGTATATTAGTTTTTTTTAATAAAAAAAACTATCCCCTTATTAAGTCATAGCTGGTTCCACCCCTCCTTGTTAGCATATTAAAATCTGATGTCTTCATCATCAGATGATTTCATCCAAAGACTTGATTTCCAGGGCCCATGTATAACTTGTCGAAGAAGTTTAGCCTTGAGTATATTAGTTTTTTTTGTTTTGTTTTGATTTGATAGTTTCATTAACATCACCTTTGGATTACGTTATAATTAATCACTAGTACAGTACAAAAGTTATTTTTCGTGACTGTTGAATGTATTTCGCAACTGTACATATGGTATAGTAGAAATCAGTGTAACACTAATAGTTTTTCACAACTAGTAAAAATGGAACAGAAGCCATAATGGTAATGAATTTTATGGCGTCCGACATCTATTCCCTAAATGGAACAGATGCTATAATTGGAATCTCAGAAGCATTATGGCATCTGTTATTGCCACACGCTATAATGGACAATTTAAGCATCTATGATGTGGCAATAACAGTTGGAGGTCAGTGAGGGCTGGGGGTGGAGGACCTGGAGGGAATTGAGCTAATGGTAGGAAAGAATTACACCAAATGCCATAATTCATTGTGATTTTTTAGGGAGAATAACATTGAAAGCCATAAAAAAGAAAATTATTATAATAAGGACTTAACAATTTTGCATTGAATATTGTGTTGTGAAAATACGGACATGTTGTTGTGAAAAAATGAACCTTAACTTGTTAAATTTATGAGAAAACCCTAACAAAAAATACAAGTTAATGTTCAACTTTTCACAACAATATATCCATATTTTCACAACACAATATCCGATGTAAAATTTATAGGCTCTTATTATAATAATTTCCCTTTTTAAGGCCTTTAACATCATTCTCCATTTTTTATAGCTATCTATCATGGCGTCTAGTTAATAAAACACCAAACTCCATAATAAATTGTTTTTCTCTTCTATGTATGAAAATCCATTTATTATTATTATTATTATTACTGTTATTATTATTATTATTATTATTATTATTCTTTCTAAAACTGATACCATAATTGTATCGTGAAAATATTATTTTGTACTAGTGCGTTCATTCATTTTCGAGGGTATAACTTAGATTTTCTGTACATTTTAGCCAAAAAAAAAAGTAGCAGCATTTTAACACAATGAAATGAGTGAAGGGAATTTTAACACAATGAAATGTAAAAGGAAGGGACTTAATTGCTGTCACTGGAAAGGTGTTGGTTGTGATTTTATTTCAGGACATGTTATCAAGCTTGATCTTAGGCCACCATGCTCTTTGCATTATCATATTTCTAGATATTTTGCTTTCTACAACTATACATTAGAAGCGGAAGCTTTGGACCCTTCATTGTTGGAGTTGAAACATTTGACTTACTTGGATTTGAGTGGAAACTACTTTTATGGAAGTCATATACCGAAGTTCCTTGGTTCCATGAAGCAGCTGAGATACCTCAACCTCTCTGAGTTCTTTCTTTTGTGGCATGATTCCCTATCATCTTGGTAGTCTTTCAAACCCTTGAGTTCTTGATCTTTTGCATCAATGGGAAAATTTATATGTTGATGACATGGGGTGGGTTTCAAAACTTTCATCGTTGAGACACATAGCAATGACTGGAGTGTCCCTTGAGAAGGCACAAAAATTGTTTCAGGTACTTTCCATGCTTCCTTCTCTGTTACAAGCAGAGTTTAGTTTTTGTGGTATTACCAATGTCCATGTCACACATGTCTTTATGAATTTGACATTTCTTCATTGAGCTCTTGGGCCTTTCAAACAATGATCTTCATAGTTCAATTCCTGATACTCTTTAAAATATGACCTCCTTAAGAGAGTTGGACCTTTCAGGGAACTCAATTTCTTCAATTCCACACTGGTTGGGTAATTTTCACTCTCTGATCCATCTTGAACTTTCTAGGAATTCTTTCAATGAGATTAAAACTCAAAATTAAGTAAAGTGGAGGATTTGTTAACAATCCTCGCAATTGGGTCCCACGTGTCTTTGCAATGTGCAGTTGTGTTATATTCAAAGAAATTGGCTGCAATAATATTTTCATCTCCCTTGTTATTAGGCATTATTTTGTCACCTTAAGTTATTTACTTAGTTAGACTTAGCGCTGTATTTTTCGATCGAAGACTTAGCTCTGTATTTGATTAATTAATTTAATAAACAAATTCTAATATTTATAGTGGTAAATAATACGATTTATTTTAAAGTTTACTTTTTAAAATATTAAATATTAAATAGTTAACATTCAAATTAAATAAAATGTAATTTGTCATGATTGATATTAATATAAGTTATAAAAAAGTGTAAGAAGTTGTACTATATACAGAAAATAAACGAACTTTAATTTGCAAATATGTAGAAAATCCCCCATCTAACTTGTGCTGAAAAAATGGAGAATGACAACTAAAGATTCCATAAAAAATTTAATATCAAATCAATATCTCATCACAATTTAAGTTCATAATTCAATACTCCTCTCATATACCTCAACACTGAAAATCTTCGAAAAATTTTGATTTGATTTGATTTGATATTAATTTTTGAATTTTTTTAATTAGAAAACGGGCTATAAGAACCCAATTCTTTATATAGCTGTTGCCCTTTTTTCAGTTTTCATTGAGTGTGAACGCCATATTTTGTGAGGACTTCTAGATGTAAATTAGAAATAAAATAAAAAGCCCAACAAAGTTAAGTAAGTTAAATAAATAAAAAAAAAAGAAAAATAGGGTTTTATAAAAAAAAATTTAAAAATAAAATAATATTTTCATAACTTTAACAGAATTTTTTCCTTATTAATTGACTCCCAAATCCCCTTAATTTTGTTTCTTTAAAATTAAATGTCTTTAATGAAAATTTGAAAATCTGAAATAATGAAAATAGCACTTGCCTTGATATGCTTGACCCTGTCATTAAGAGGAAAAAAAAAAAAACCTAGTTAGTACCTATAAAAAGAATAGCAAAGAAGAGAGGGGACGGGAAAAATTGAGAGAAAAATTGGAAGGGAGACGAAAAGAGTGCAAGAGAAAAATTGAGGTCAACAGTAAGATACAAAAGTATGGAGATGATTTTCTGGCCTGTTATTTTTATTCATGGGATCATGGTAGAAAGTAAAGCATGATAGTCTATCACTGTTGAATACCTCTCACGCAGGGCAGCTTATAAAGCTATGGATCACTTTCCAAGTCTAACCAATAGAGTGGTGCTTTCTGTTTTGATGGCATTTATATTGAAAATCGGAATGCCACTGTTTATGTTAATCTTTCTTTTTTTCTTTTTTTGTTTTCTTTGTTTTATCCTATTTGTTTCTAGCATTTGCGTTGAATGGCACGCTTTGTGTTAATGTTTTTAGTCTTTTTCTTTCTTCTTTTTTTGTTTCATTTTGTATTTACCTATTTCTTTTCCCTTTCCCTTGGTCTTTCAATTATACTTTTGTGGTCATACGAGTGTGAATCCATTTTAGTCAAGATGACTAAGCGTGAATAGGTGGAATTAACATGTTTTCATAGTCAATCCAGTTTCAAAAAATATATTTGAAGGTTAAAAAAAAAGGGTTTTACAAATCATTGTATTCATCCAAAAAATTATGTGGATTAAATTCTATGAGCTCTTGTGAAGTATTTTTCACAAGTGATAATAAATCACTATGAACCCCTTAAAATATCAAATGAGATAAAGTAAATGACATTAAGGCATCGCAAGTATCTAATTCTGTATTCAAAATTTCAAAAATTAAATCATTTTATAGAAAATTCACTTTGAAAGTTCCTTTAGGGTTTGCCATGAGTGATACTAAATCACCATGTGCACATAAGCATCAACTAGTGAACTGTGAATGATATAAGTCATTGCAGGTTCTAATACTAGTTAAATCTACACTCTTGTGCATTAAAAAAAATCAAAATAACAAATTTTTTAATATATTTTAAGTTATGTCATGAGTAATGCTAAAACACTATGGATCCCTAAAAATATTAAATGAGATATTGTGAATAATAATAAGTCATCACAGGTATGATTTTCGCATCAAAATTTTATAGTTAAATTATTTTATAGAATATTCACTTTGAAAATTCCTTTAAGGTTTGTCATGAGTAATACTAAATTACCATATACACTTAGAGTATTAGCCAACGGACTATGAGTGACACTAAATCACCACAGGTTCCAACACTGGTTATTTTTCTCTTACCTAAAGGTATTTCCAAGGAACAATTGTTTTTTATTTAAAAAATAAAAAAAATACAATGATGAATAACATTCTCTTCATAAAATAAATTAATTAATTAAAAGAAAACATCAATACTAATATTTCAAACTACGTAGACTTTGATCCCATCACAGGGTGCGCAAGCCCTAGGCTTTGTTCCTAGGTCAAGTCCTCCTTTATAAATAAATCATTTGGTTTCATTTTTTTTTTGTTTCTTTTCTTTTTCACGTGATTATAAAGGGTAATTGAGATATTATTAAAAGGCCAATTAATTTATGTAATCAATTTAGGGTTAACCATTCTTATGATGAACGGTATCGTGGAGTGCCTAACACCTCCCTACACACAATCGACTCCCAACTCTTTTCACTAACCATCCTTTTTCATTATATATTTTTCTAAGTTTTCTAAAAACTTTAGTGGTGACTCCCACTTTTCTACATTGATCAACCTTCCCTATCCAAGAAAGGCATGATTTGGGTGCGATAGTATGGCAACTCCGTTGGGAAATTTTGTAAGGGTCAAGCCTATTCAAGTTGATTGTTTTTATTTTTGGCCTTTTATTTATTTTCAATAGCCTTTTATATGTTGTTTCTCTATTTGTTTAAGGTAGGCAACATGTTTTTTTCCTCTATTTTTTTTCCTTTTGTTGTTGGAATCATTTGTCCTAGGAAAGATAACATGCAACCTTAGGGTTGATGACTTTTATCTGCTTTATATTTTTGCTTTTATCTGCAAGTGGGAATTAGGCTACTACTTAAGAGGTATGCATACTCTCTTCACACATTGAGCACTTATATGTTCAACCTCACACATATATTGGGCCTTATACTCGAGTCTAAGAGTACCTTAAGTTAGTAGAAGTTAGCAATGGTTTCCCTAAGGGACTTTTACTCTAGAGGTCATTGTGAATACTTCACCCAAATTTATTTACTAAATTTAATCCTTGAGGAGCTATTAAGCTTTGAAGGGTTATATTTGGTAATTAGGTTTTCTATCTCTTTAGAGGAAATGACTTGGGAAGACTTATTTAGAATGATAGATCCACCTTAAAAACTTTTCACATTAGATGGAATCTAGTAACCACCTAATAGGCAAGAGCCGACTTATAATATCCTATCCTAAGGACATATCCGAAATAGGACATGAAGAGGGTGTGTTTCCCCCCTCATGCATCATCTATCTTATCTATGATTGAAATCCCTAGGGAAATGAGTACTGAATTATTACTCTATGTCAGAATGATTATTATTTTGTACTGCACCTATTATGTTAAAATATGTCATGATGAAGGCATCTAAATTATTTCCCTCTTGCACGTCGATAGGTTCTCAACCCTATTGGACTAAGAGTATAAGTGAATCATATTGATTAAATCATTTTGAATCAATTCGAAACATTTGATGCAATTTTTTAATGATCTTAAGCCAAAAAGAATCAATTAACATTTGATTTAGTTGGTTAATGTGTTAGAAATGTCTTACCTTCAATTACAGAGTGGCCTAGTCACCCATAAATTGTTGGTCTCCTTTTTTGTGAGATTCAATAATGATCCTAAGGATCAAAGATCTTATTGCTTTTTGAAAATAGATATAACAGGTTAACCAATTATTATTATTTTTTTATTTTCTCCTTTGTCTTTTGATATGGATTCCTTTTTTAGAGGACTAGTGAAATTGTTGAGTATGATTAGCACAATGTCAAGTAAAGGTGTGAGTTTAAGTCTTATTGGGCTTGGCTCAATCTTTATCATGTGATTATAAGCTCGTTTGAACAAAATTATATGCCTTTATTTGTTGTGGAACCCATAGATAAAATCTCAAATGAAGACTTTGACTTGACCTCCCTTCAAAAGATGTCAAGCAATGAGAAATACTAAATTTTGATTGCTTGATGATCAACCCTAATTAATATGAGAAACAATATGTTTCCAAATTAGAGGAATGACTCATGCTAACCCCATATACTTAGTAGTTTCCTATTATGACCCTTCCCATGTGATAGAAACTTATGGGATTTAGATAGACCCAGACTTATTTTACAAGGAAGCTCTTGTGGCTATTTTTGATTGGCAAGTTAAGAAATTACAATCAAAAGAAATTGCTTCAGTAAAAGTGTTATGGCGTAACCATTCTCAAGAAGAAGCTACATTGGAAGTTGAAAGTGATATGTATACTAAGTATCCACACCTGTTTAGAGATTGAGGAAAGCACAAATTTAAATTCGAAAGATTAAATTTCTTAAGCGGGAGAATGTAATAACTCAAGAATTTTAAGTTAAATTAAATATATAAGTATGTGTTTTAATAGTAATTATATTAATCTTTGGAATTATTATGACAAAAAAGAAAGTAGTTGTAGTGGCAGTTGAGCAAATATTCTCTGAATAGGTCTGAGGTTCGAATCTAGCTAAGACAAAAAGGGGATTTTATTTTGTCTTCTTACTTTCAAAAATTACTAAACTACCCTTATCTCCATCAGATTTTTTAAACTCTTCCCTTCTTTGAATTTTTTAGAGACTGACAAAGAGAAGAGGAGTTTTGATTCTTCCATTCTTCCAATCTTCTGCTGCACCTTTGCCTTTATCTTTTCTGCTTGTGACTGTTGCTGATGTGTTTGTTGCAGCTTCGTTTTTTATTGGTCTGTCAGACTCTTGGCTTCTATTTCTTTTCTCCTTCTCTATTCTAGGTTGATGAGGCTATGCTTCTTCATTGTTGGCGTGATTATATGGGTGAATTAAATGGCTTGCTTCCTTTACTTCCTTTATTAGTCATCAATCTGCTCACCTTCTTTTTGTGCTTAATAGAAACCTCTATTCCCTTCCTTGTGTACATGTAATTTTCTCTTCCTTCCCCTGTTCGTGCGTGTTGATTCATCTAAGTTCAAAAGCTTCAATCTCTCCTCCTTTTCTTTGTATAATCTGTACGTGTGAGTGGCTCGGATGATATTGTTAAGAGTATAAATTGTTCTTTGATTTTTCTGCTGCCTGTGTTGAATGTGGGAGAAGAAAGAAATTCAAATTGAGCTAGAAAATCTGTCTTAAGGCTTAATAATTATATATATATATATATGGGTCAAAATATTTAAGCTAAATTGATTCTATTGAACTTGTTGATCTTGAGCAATTTTTAGAATGCATTTGAAAGAGAAGAGCTTAGATGTGAAATTTAAAATTAGTACCTATAAGATGTTAGTTACAATGCTTATTAGAGGAATTAAAATTGATTTTTTTAATATTTTGAAATTTTATTGGTTCTTGAGATTAGTATGGTTATTGGTAAATTGTCAGATGTTTTAAATTGAATGGGTAGAAATAATGTACTTAAGGTATTTGGTGCAAAGCCTGAGAGAAAATTTTGTTTCAAGAAAATGCACTGGCATGATTTAAACAAATTGGAGGAAACTAATAATGTGAATGATAACACTTGAGTCACCCCTAAAGACATGAATTGTGGTTTTGGAGTTTTAAATGATGGGATTGGTTAAGATTGTGTAATAAATTAAAAATTTATTAAATTTTATTTACTTATGTCTTTATAGGGTGTGTGGAAGAAGAGAATCTTGATAGAAATTGACAGAATATTTTGGAAATTTGGAACTTCAATGATGAAGTTAATAGAATCCCATTTAATTATTTATAAATAATATTTTATTGAAATATTTTATTTTTAAGGAATTATGTTAGTTTTAGAAATTTTGGAACAATGATGAAGGACAATTACATTACAATATGTGCATTTATTTTTCCTTAAGAAATATATTTCTAATATTGATGAAGGCATTTTTGTTTATTGAATTTCATAATTTCTTGGTTACACAATTAGTACAAGTATGTACATTCACTCTGATATATTAATTTGGCAACTTTTATATATTTGAAACAATTCATACAAGTTGATGTTGAGAAAGAAAATTTTATTTCAAAAATAATTATTTCTCTCGCATGTTTGAAACGTGATTTTTAAGAGGACTTTGGACAAAACACTACTACTAATGACAGTTCTGTTAGCCCATGGCGGACTGTGGTTAATAACTAGCTAATTTATTTTGTGGGCCTTGTTCTCATGTTTGTTATTCATGGGCTTTATACCCACATTGGCTTTCATAGCTTTGAGCCTCGTTTGGTTATTTTATCCTTGTAAACTGTGTGTTCACATTTGTTTTGTAGCTCAAGCTGCATTTAATTATTTACCCTCATGGATTATGTGTTCACATTTGTTTTTATGGTATAAGCCACGTTTGGTTATTTTATGCTTGTAGATTGTGTGTCCATGTTTTTTACTTGTTTTGTTAAATCCTCACAATTCTAAATTTGGACAAATTTATATATTTGAAATTTTAATGGTTTTAGTTATTGGTATGTTTTTTGATCCACATATGTATAAGTTATTTTTCTTCTACCATGATGATATAAAGTTCTTTTAGTTTAATCTCATTTTGATGGTTATATTTAGGATTTATAAAGTTATTGAGTACATTATATTGAATTCTCATCCTTCTAACTAATTTACAAAATTGATTGAATTTATTATTTTAAATTCAATCTTTGGGAATGTTATTTATCGAAAAATTTATTTTGGTTTCAAATTCACTATCTAACGTTGAACCTACTGCTGACCTTAATAAAAATAATTTATTCACACATAAATCAAAGTGATATACTTGTAAACAAAAACCATTGAAATTTCAAAAACACATATTCATCAAAATTTAGAATTGTGAGAACTTAACATAATAGGTAACATACATGGACACACAGTCCACGAGAATAAATAAACAAACATGACTTATGCTACAAAGACAAATGTGGACATATAGTCCACATGGATAAGTAAACTAAACGCGGTTAAAGTTATGAAGATAAACATGGACATATAGTCTATGAAGGTATACTAAACCAAACACGGCTCAAGCAACAAAATTAAATGTGGGTGCAAAGCCCACGAATAACAAACATGAAAACAAAACCCACAAGACAAACTAGTTAGTTTTTAACATAGCACACTACAGGCTAATGAAATTGTCGTTAACAGTAGTGTTCTATTTAGAGCCATCTTAAAAATCACGCTTTAAACATGTAAGAAAAATAATCACTTCTAAAATACAATTTACATTTTCAATACCCAACTTGAATGAATCATTTAAAATTCCAATTTAATACTTGTCAAAAAATATTTCATAAATAATGTACAATCTTACATTAATTGAATAACCAAGAATTTTTAGATTTTAATAAACAAAATAATTTCAAAAATATTCAAAATATATTTCTTGAGGAAATAAATGCACATATCATCATCTAATTATCCATCATAAATATTCCATATTTTTAAAACTAATGTAATTCATAAGAGTAAAATATTTCAATAAAAATAAAAATAAATTAAAGGGGATGCTATTCACTTACTTGTTAAAGTTTCAAATTCTCAAAATATTCTTCTTTTTTTTCAATTTCTATCAAGATCCTCTTCTTCCACACGTCCTATAGAGATATTAGCAAACAATGTTTAATAAATCATCTTTAATCCACAAAGACTTCCTTCTACTCTTAATATAATTTCAATCAACCATTATCATTTAAAATTAAAAACCAAAATTCATTCATGCTTTAAGATTATTTCAAATATTTCAATAAGCATCTCATTGATGCTAATATTCAGGTAATATATCAAATCTATTCTCTTCCAATATCCTCTAATAAATTATTTAACATCAATCAATCCAACAAGATTTATTTAACTCCAAATTCATGACCCATATGCATATCACTACCAAGCTTTAAGTCATTTTCTTTTTTCCAGCTCAAATTTGAACCTTCTTCTTCCTTCAACGCATGGGCAGAAGCAGAGCATCAAGAAAAGAGAAAATAACAACTCCAACATTATTATTCCTTACTCTCACACGCACAACGGGCTAACAATGGAAAGAATCAAGACTCCTCACCTTGGCAGCCACAACACTCCAACGAGAAGAAGCTATAGCAGAGCAAGGAAGAAAGCTAATGATACTACACATTACGGGGAGGAGAAGAATCAACTAAGCTTCCACAGTCTTCTCTCACTCCTCATGTAGCCAACAACGCTTGCACAGAAGAAGAAAATGAAGCCTACAGCTGAGCAGGGTAGATACGCTGAAACACCACTCACCAGAAGGAAAAGTACCGAATCAACTGCGACAACCCATCCCTTGACATCACCATCAAACGTCTCCAGCGACTTAGCTTCTCACTCCGGCAGAAAACTGAACGTGAACCATACCAACGGAGCAGCAGACAGAGAAAGAAAAACAGAGGTGGGATACGAAAGTGAACCTCTTAGAAGTTTCACAGCTGTGACACTTTTCTACTCTCACCAACGACCCTTGAGACCGAGAAAAGGAACGGAGATACAAAGGGACGAGGAGACGAGTTGCATCAGAATTTAAGATCTCTCAAGCTCTCTCTTGCACTGTGTAACCAACTCAAATAAGAGAGAGGGGAAAGAAAAAAATATATCTGATGGAGGAGGGGGCATTTTGGTAATTTCAGAAGAACTAAACAAAATAAAATCCATTTTCTTGCATCAAGGGTTCGAACTTGGGACCTTCAAAGTTGTTAGTATGCACACTTCCACTGTATCAATACTTCATGTTGCCATAGTTGCTAAATAAAATATATTCTAAACAAATTACTATATATTATTTAGGTAATATATATTTATTTATCTGTTTATTTACACACACACACACACACATATATATATATATTATTTATTTTATTTAATTTTAATTAATTTTTTTAAGGTATTACAAGATTCATAAAGGAGTTACTATGTGGAGGAAGAAGCCTTAGGTTTGTATTGTGCATGCTTTCTGGCTAGATTTGAATTTTTTTCTTTTACCTTTCTCTCTCTAAATTACATATTTGTATGACTCTTTGATCTTGAGATTTTAAGAGATGATTCATGTGATTGGGAGATACTTGTTGCAACTTGAGTTTTCTTATGTTGAGCACATTATTTTGGCCTCATCATGTTAATTCATAATCTTAGTTTAACTTGATGAGATTAATATTTTTCTTGCTTGTCATAATCTTCCCAACTCGAATGCATGTGAATATTTTCATGTATCATAATTTTGAGCATGTTGATTCCATTAAAATGTGTTTGACCCAATTGACTCATGCTTGTAACACTTTAATTGGGCTTCTTACTAGCTAGGCCTTGGGTTACCTTACTTCATAATCTTACATTAGGGTTGGTTAAGGTGTTAGCTAAGTTTTAGTTAATATAACTGAGTGACAAAAACCAAAGAGAAGAGAGAAGAGATCAAATTGTGTAGATAGTGATCTTTCAAGGATAGATGACTTAATCCACATAGCAGTTCCTAATTCTAGATAGGTTTTCACTCACTCCAGAATTAGGTTTATTTGCTCACTTAGTTTTAAGTCCAAATATATCCTAAAACACTCCATAACTTGTAGCACACTTCACTCAAGCTTATCCAACTAAGCCTTCTCATAGAGAATGACTTAGGTTCACACTAATACTACATTAGTGTAATTTAGTATTATTTTGTTATGGAAGATACAATCCTAGTCACTCCCATCGCTCACAAAGGGTGTTTAGAGGAAGGAAAATTTGATTAAAGCTCTAAGGGATAAATTTTAGGATTGGTAATCATTGCAAATATATAATGTAGATAGTCTTATACCTCCAGATGATCATTGAGGGATTTATACCAAGTTGAAGTAAGAACATTATTTTGGTTAATCTCCATTCATTGTAAAACTTGAAATCTATATATTATATTTTATTTTGTAAATTTTATTTTAAATGATCCATAAAAACTATAGTTAGGACCTTCATTTGATCACCTTTGATGTTGGTTTGTTGATAAGAGCTAAGCTCCTTATTTTTGTTTGTGTAAAATATTGTTGTAAAATTTTCAAGAGGCTCTATTTTTAAGGGAGATTCTGTTGATATTTTAACAAAATATTAAGTCTTATATACTTATTATTCACATTGAAAATGGTTTGATTGGTTGTTAAATGTATTCATGATTTAGAAATTAAAGTTTCTTAACTTAAGGCTTAAGAGATATGAGTTTCTAAGAAAATATCGTGCCAGTTAGCCCAAATTTTTAGGGCATGATAAATTGGTATTAGAGCTTAGGTTTTTTATAGTTATGCAGAGCAAAGATTCTTCACTAGGTCTCAATTATCATTATAAACCTAGGCATAATCAAAATTGAGGCATCATTGAAGATCTTTTAGGGGTTTTTATTATGTCTCTTTCTCTTTGCTAGTCAATTTCCTGCACATATAGGTCTTTGAAATGTTGAGTGTTACATAGAATGATGAAAGTGTAAGAGATTTTGATAGAGCATGTCCTCTACCTAGAGTTATGCTCCTATTTTATTTTCTTGAAAGTATTTGTTCTTTTATACGCTCTAAACCTTGTTGTGTTCAATAATTTCTGTGTCTTAATTTGAAGATGCTCCAAGACCACAAGTGCATGCTTAGATGTCAATTGAACTAATGTCTTAGGGGTAGCTGAGCTCTTTTATTTGAAAGTGTAGAATGATCTCTCCTCAATTTCATGATTGAAGTACAACTTCAGCTCAAAAAAAAAAAAAACAAGAAGAAACAAAAAGGTTTGTGCAGGAATTATCTCAATTCATATTTAGTAGAATAGTTATATAAATCAATCAATTTGTTTGTTTCTTATTTTGCAATAATGGGTTTGATGATGATAAATAAGACAAAATAAAATACTTCCCTTAGAAGTACAGAAGAGGTACGAGGTCATAGGGTGAAAAAGTTTATTTTGGGTGTGTTACCAAGCTGAATTTTGATCTCACTAACCACAATTAGTAATTAGAGTAGTACAATTGTCATTGACAAATGATCTTATGCATATATTACACTCTAGACTACATAATACAGTAAGACTATTGGTGGTTACTATTAGCAAAAATAGATCTATCCTAAAAAGAAACGTCCCTTAAAGTAGTTTGGGTCATGGGTTAATTTGATCTCCTCCAAGTTCTCTGTCATTATTGGCTCGATTTGTCATAGCAATATCTGAATCACAAGTAAATATATCTCAAGGATGAAATTTGAAAATCATGTAAATTTCATGTGTGAGCGCTTACATTGGCTCAGTAAGAAATTTAATCATATAATACAATAGTCACAAGCATTATTGTATTTTGTTCTCACAAAGGCTTATGTTTTGTTTGATTTTAATTCTATTTGTTATTATATGCTTGAGTTAATTTGATGGAAGTGAGTTTTATTATTGAGATGTCTTTGGTGGATCAAGTGTATGAATCTATTATTATCGATGGAAGGCAAGAGTTTAATATCTCGATGACTTTCTATGGGTGCCTATGGAACATTCTATATTTTTGAGCTAAATGCTTAATGACGGCAGATGTAGATGTTTCTAGGAGATGTTTTGAGCTATATAAGATCCTTGACATAAAACAGAAAAGGAATCTTAGTAATTGAGAAGGAAAGAAGTTGGAAAATAAGGTTAGAGTTTTAAGGACTAGAATGAAAAGAAAGGTCCTAGGACTAAAATGCAAAATATTTTGTGGTAAGATTTTACATTTTACTGTAGTGTGAATTTGATGAGAGATAAAAATTATTTAAAATTCTTTAGATAGGTAATCATAAGATCTATTGGAATATATATTTAGATCATACATTTACCTTCAGGAAAAATAGATAAAATTAGAAAAATAATTTAGGAGCTTGTAGGTATTAAAATTTACCACCTTAGTTACTGAGGTCCTAAATTGACTATTAAGGTTAAACTATTTTAATTTATAATTTTCTCTTAATGCAATATGTTAACTATGATGCCTCATTTGGAAAGGATTTCTTAACCTATTTAGCTATTCATTATCATTTGTTTAGTCAACATTTTATCTTAAAACTATTATAAATTACCTTTAAATTTGACTTATCTTTTACTTACTTTCATTCTTACGAACTCGTATTTGATTAGCTCAAATAGGAACAAACTTCCTCCATCTTGATTAATTAAATAGATGATAATAGGTGTCATGTTATTGTTGAGGGTGGCAATCTAATGAGAGTAGGTGGCAATTTCTCCTTAATCCCACTAATTACTCATCTCCCTCATTTTCTAAAATATTATATGCCTTTAATGTCACCATTACCTCATTTTGAATAAGTCCACGCCACTTCCTTCCTCTTTATGTACTTACTTAAATCATTTTCTTTAAAAAGGAATATTAGGTGTCAAGCAATGAATTAGAGGTGGCAAATATTGTATTAGGTGTCAAATTGTGGAGAGATTAGAGGGTGATGAGGATTACTTCTCTTCCTCTATTTACGAGTAGTGATCAGCATTTTGAGAGCTCATTGGCAGCCCTAAAAAACCGAAAGAAAGAGAAAAAGAGAAGAGAAGAAAAGAAGAGGGAGTTTGGGTTATCAAGTTCAAGAGCAAGAAGACTAAGTGTTTATTGTTGAGTTAAGGTAGTAGCTAATACTTTGCTTGATATATGATTAGTTTACTGGAATATATTGATATGTTCTTGAGTTTACTCGATGTTCTTGTTTCTGGAAAGTCTGACTGAAATACTCCTTCAAAGTTATATGATTGCATGCGGTCCTAAAGTGAAGAAGTGAAGTTTGCTACTCGCTAGGTTGCCAGTTTGATGGTTGTTTTGATGTTTGCGTGTTAATATTTTTTTGGAAAATTTTTTATATATCCTGTTGAAAGAATTTGAGGAGGAAAAACATACCTTGAGTTGTTAATTCGCGCGTACATATGCAAAAATAAAGTTACACCGGTCAAACTTCATTCGGATACATAGCAAATGCAATCTTTGAGAGAATGAGTTGTAAGGAGAAAATAAGTCGACTAGAAAAATGAGAGTGTTCAGTTTCTTCCTTCACGCAGAGAACAATAAACCGACTAAGAACTGCACTACACCCATAACCACCTCTTATGGGAACGTGCGGCATTTTCTCTCTAACTGCTCATGGTTCAAATTCAAAGGTTGGAGAATATTATATTTTAAGTCCCTAAGTAAATTGCATATTGAACCCAAACATTTTTCATAATTGTCACAAGAGCGCCATTCCCTAATTTGGGCTTTTATATGGGCCTGATCCACCAAGGGTGGATAACCCAACATCTCCTACTCATACTTGGTGGAGAAGATAATGTCAGTCCTATCTCTTTCTCTTTCCTTTCTTCATACTAGGTGCTTTGCTGTGATCGCATAGGCTTGACATCTTCATTTCAGTTGTTTTTACTAGGAAATCCTATTAAGGACCAGCACAAATAACCTTAAAGTTGAATTTATTCTTGATTAAATTCATGCCTTAATGTCCTAGATTTACCAATATACACTTTTTCTCATTATGACTAATCTAATCCCTTTTAAGTTAGTCCAAGACTCAGATAGTCTCTCTTGTATGCATAGTATCCACACTTATGAATTCACAAAATTATTTCATAAGGGACATGTCTTGAATATGAGCATAGATGTGTATATTTAAGATAATCTTCCTTTGGCCCATATACCACTTTGATATGAAGTAGTCACTTTCCTAACATGAAACCTTTAGGTCACATCAATCATGACCATAGGGTGTATGTTAAAGTAGCAGACATTGTAACATATCTCCATGATAATGTTAAAGTTAAAGGACATCAATGAAAGGATTTTTCCTTTATGGGAGTCACATAACAATGAAGCAGGGATTTATTCACTTGCTTCCTATTGCGATTCTTAAGCACATGTGGTATGAAACACATGTTATGGTGTTACTCTTGCTTGCAAGAGCGTACATCATTTTCATTTATTATTAGCACCATACAAACTTAAGTTTAGATATTCATTGTACCTAAACCCAAATTCTTCTTTTCTATTGATCTCACATGATGTCAATTTAGAAGAATTTACTGTTTGGCAACATGTATCATGGATATGGGGATCCATGACTCGATCCAAGTATGCTTATCGATCTCATCTCGACTTGCTCTTTGATCAAGGTGACATATGATTTGTGTTTCTTTTCTACCATATCAACAATTTTTGTTGCCTTGCTGGTGAACACTAATGTCTCATCTTTAATTTCAATGTCAAAGGTAGTTGCTTGTGTGAGAGAGTCAACCTTATCAACGTGTACGACATACTAGACATTGTATCTTCTCAATTGTACACATGTGGAAGTAATGAAGATTCTCATTAATATAACTAATATATTACATCAAGTCAATCTAGCCATGCTAAGAGCCCTTAGATGTTTCTCAAATATCTCCTTGGCTATGGGTTTTGTTAGGGGATTTGCTATCATACATTTTATGGAAATGTATTGAACAGTGATAACCTTTTACGCTATATAATCCCTTACAAAATTGTACTTAATTTCTATGTGTTTGGTTTTGCTATGATATTTAGGATCTTTGGTATAAGCTATGGCTGCAATGTTGTCACAATGAATTAACACTAGATTTGTACTTTCATTTCCAAACCCAAGATGTTCTATAAATCTCTTAAGCTATATAGCCTCTTGCACTATTACAGTACATGCTACAAACTTAGCTTCCATAAAGTGTAGGGCAATGCATGTTTGCTTCTTGTTGCTCTAACAAATGGCCCCATTGTTTAGCAAGAAAGTGTAGCCTGAAGTTGATCTTCGTTCATCTTCATCTCCGCCTAAATCCACATCTGAGTATCCTATTAGGCATAGATCACTCCCTTGATAACACAGTGCATAGTCAACAGTACCCTTTAAGTATCTTAAGATCCTCTTTATAGCCTTTCAATGCCCTTCTCTGGGGTTGATTTGGTAGCGACTCATAAGTCTTACAACATAACAGATATATTGTCTTGTACACATCATTACATACATCAAACTTCCGACTGCACTGGCATATAGGACTTTTTCCATTTTTCTTTTGGCTATCTCAGTTTTAGGACCCATATCAGAACTAAGCTTCACACCTGAAGCTACAGGGGTATCCGTGGGTTTACAATCTTTCATATTAAAATGCTCAAGAATTTTCCTAATATAATTCTCTTGTGATAGATAAAGAAGCTTCTTAGAGCGATTTCTTTGGATTTTAACTCCAAGAATGTATTCTACTTCACCCATGTCTTTCATTTCAAAATTTGACAAAAGCCATTCTTTAATAGTGATTATCGAATCCAGACTACTTTCTGCTAGTAAAATATCATCCACATAAAGAGATAATATTACAATGTTCTCGTTGAACCTCTTGATATAAACACAGTGGTCTTCCTCAATCATTTGGAAGTCATATGAGGTTATTGCTCTATGAAACCTCAAATACCACTATTTGGATGATTGTTTTAGTCCATAAATTGATCTATTTAATTTACATACTTTATCTTCTTTTCCTTTTTCAATAAAACCTAATGGCTGTTGCATATAAATTTCTTCATCCAAATCACCATTTAGAAAAGTAGTCTTTACATCCATCTAGTGCAACTCTAAGTCCAGACTATTTACTATTGCGAGAATCAGCCTGATAGAATTGAAGTATACAACAAGAGAAAATGTATCCTCATAATCTATTCCCTCTTGTTGTGTATACCCTTTTGCTACTATGTGAGCCTTGTATTTATCAATTGATCCATTTACTTTTCTTTTGATTTTGAGAACCCACTTGTTCCCAATAGCCTTTCGGCCACGTGGTAAATCAACTAATTTCTATACTTTGTTAGCTCTCATGGAATCTATTTCTTCATCCATTGCTTTCTTCCGCTTATCCTTAGCAGGTCCTGATAAAGCTTCATTTACAAAACATGGCTCATCATCATCTAGAGGAGTTACCACCAATGCTTCGCCCTCAATTTGAAAGCGTCTTTTTGGCACACTTTCTCTATTACTTTTTTGGAGTGGGGTCTCTTGTGGATTTTGATTCTTTTTAGGTCTTCTAGAAGACATTTTAGAGCTCCTACTTAAATCAGCATTTTATGATGATTCAGGCCTTTCTATATGTTCTATATTATGCTGCTCTCGTGTCTCATAAAGTGATATAGTTTGATTAATTTCTCCCCACTAAAAAACTCATTTTCTAAAAATGTGACATTCCTATATTCAAATTCAATTACAGTTTCATCACCATTTTCAACAATGAAAACATAACCCTTTAATTGCTCAAAGTATCTTATAAAGATACATTTCTTTCCTCTTGGACCTAATTTTCCATATTTATGGGAATCATCATGGACATATGCAGCTGACCCTCATGATCTTAAGATATTTAAATCCGATTTGCATTTTGTCTATAACTTATAAGGTGTGGAAGTAACTAATTTTGAGGGCACACGATCAAGTATGAAGGCTGTAGTCAGTAAAGCGTCCCCTCAAATACGAGATTGGAAGATTTGCTTATGCCATCATTGACCTACCCATGTTTAGAAGAGTCCTATTTCTTCTTTTAGCAACTCCATTCTGTTGCGGAGTGCCAAGAATAGTTACTTGTCTAATTATTTCTTTTTCTTCACAGAGTTTTTTAAATTGATCAGACAATTATTCACATCCTCGGTCAGTTCGTAATGCTTTAATTTTATTGTCTATTTGATTTTCAACTTCATTAATGTATCGTTTAAAGCACTCAAGAGCTTCAGACTTCTGTGATATCAAATAGACATGACCAAAACGTGAAAAATCATTGATAAAGGTAATAAAATACCAAGCTCCATGTTTTGCCCTTATACTTATAGGACCACATATATTAGAATGAATTAATTGTAATGGATTTTTAGCTCAATACCTTTACCAAAAGGTTTTCTTGTTGCTTTACTAGCTAGACAATTTTCACATAAGGACATTTCCATGTTTGAATTAGACCTAGCATTCCTTCTTTAGCTAGCTTAATCATTTTATTTTGATTAATAATCCCTAGTCTCGCATGCCAGATATTCATATCAACATTATTGGAAGAGGTGGTAAAGCAATCATGAAAATGAATTTGGTCAACAATATCCATTATAAAGAACCTTTTCTAAGCATAACCATAAAAAGTTGAATTGTACATAATGTCAACAATCTTGTCATGAAAATTAATTACAAACCCAAATTCTAAAAGGCAAGCAATTGAAATTAAGTTCCGTCGAATGTCTGGTGCATGTAAAACATCATGGAGAATTAAGGTTTTTTCACCTCGCAAGATCAACTTGCAAGTTCCTATGCCTTTTACCTCGATCCTTGCGTTGTTTCCAATGTAAAGCCACTTGCTTTGATTCGAAAACCGATGATACTTTATAAAGGATATACAATCCTTGCTTATGTGGTCTGTGGAGCCTGAGTCTACAATCCAAGAAGTAGAAACAATTTTCGTTAGAAAAAAATTACTAGAAACATAAGAAAAATGTGAATTCACATAATTCACAAATACCTGATCACGTCCACTTTGCTCAGGACAGTCCTTTGTAAAATGGCCCATCTTTTGACAGGTGAAACATTTAACCTTTTAAGGTTAATTCTCTTTTTTCTGTTCTTCTTGCCCATTTTCTTGAAAGGTTGTTTGTCCTTCTTTACTCTAGGGTCACTCTTATTACCCTTCTTATATTGCTTCTTGCCTCTCTTAGGCTTAAAATTTAAAGGACCACCTTCCTCGACAAGGTAAGTCTGTCCAGATGACTTGTAAGCCTCCAGACGTTCAGCCTTTAGCTCTAGGTGTTTAGCCATATTGTTAAAGTTAACGATGTTTTCATTGTGGGTTAGGTTAACTTTTATATGTTCCTAGCTGTGTAGGAGCGATCTGATTATAGCCTGTACTTGCTGTTCATCAAAAAGATTGTGCTTGGCTTCTCTAAGTTCACGGATCATGTTGGCCATCTCTCTAAGGTGCTGTCGCATGGGAGTATTCGGCTTTAGTTTATAAGTGTCAAATTTAATTGTAAGCCTTCTCAGTTTGGTGGTTGAGGTATCACCAAAATTTTCCTTTAAGGCAGCCCACATGGCTTGGGCAGTGGAGTGTTTCTCAAATTCGCACATCAGATCGTCCACCATAGCACTTAGAAGTGTTATTCGTGTGATGCTATTTTTTTCATTTTCATACATCAAATGCCTCTTCGTCTCTCCTATGCTGAGCCAAGTTTCCTACCTTAGGCTCAGCCATGACTTTAGTCAATGGCTCAATAGTATCTTGTTCTTCCAAAATATATGACACCTTACGGTGCCAGATATCCTAGTTATCCCAGTTTAATTTGTCGCCCTTATTTAATTTAGTGATAATGCTTTTTGTTGTCATTCTTAGTTCTGAGATGAAACTATCCCATATTAATAGTTTTCTATATTAAACCAAGAATAAAATACTTATGAGAAACTTGCAATGTCTTATATTTGTATTATTCTTTATTAGAGTGATAACAACTCTATTAGGTCAATGATCAGGAGGCTACATTTGTATCTCCCATTACATTGATTCTAATAAAATCATTATCGTTTATAAAGAATTTTACAAATATTTTAATCATTACATGTGGCTCATAAATGATTTATCACTTTAGAGCTTCCACTCAAATAAAGTATATATAAAGCAATTAAACATAAAACAACATGCTTCATATATTTCATAAATCATCAAGATCTTAATACAGCATAAAAATAAATTCTTGGAAAAACAAAACAATGCTTAAGACACAGACCTAAAAAGACAACTCTTAATTATGTCTTTATATTTTTCTTGTACTTTCATCCCCTTGATGGCTCTATTCCATAGAGAATTTCTAGAGTATGATTTGTTTCGCTTGTTATGTTGCACAAGCTCCTTCCTAAGTTGTTTGAAAATTTCTTCTACAACTACGGTTTGTTCTTCTTTCATTATGAAGCTTGAATATGATTTAACTATCGGAGAAATTTGATCCGCTTTTTTTATTCTTTTGGCTTCTCTTTTTGCTATATTTATGATCACTGAGAGTGTGATAGGTTGTTTGATATCTTCATTTTCATTTTGAACATTCTCATCACCCTCTGATTCATGTTTCGTTCCCGACAGCATGCGCACCTCTTTAGGTCCTTCTGGCACATTTTCAAGATCAATATTGGGATCTTCTTCAGGATTAGAATCAAAATCCCCACTTTAAGGTTCATATTTCTCCTCCTCCTCTTCGAAGGGTTCTGGGTTGGAATCCTTACTAAGAGGCTCATAATTTGGTTCATCCAGATACTCAATACTGGCAGAATAATTTTCTGAGTTATTAGTGTTACTAGAAGCCTCTTGCTTCATATTTTCCTAAAAAAATAAGAAAGAAAAAAATTTAGAAATTTTTTTCAAACTCATAAAAAGCACTAGATAACTCAAAAAATAAATTCTTGTTTTTATCTTAACAAATATGCAAATTATATATCAAAATGAAGATCTTAAATTTAGGGATTTTTTAAGACAAATTTTGTCCCAATCTGGTCCCACACGTGCCTCAAGAAGTTGTTGGATCAAGAAATTCTTTTAAAAAAAATTGCCACTCTCGGGGGAGGCACGTGCACAACACACACCGCCTTATCTCCTCCGGTGATGACACGCGTCGGACCATTGTTCTCTACATGCCACCAGCTTCATGGTGGGGTCAACCACGCGTCGATGGAATTATCCTGTGGGTCCCATAGGCCACGTGTCCTCTTTATATATATATTAATTAAAAATAAATATATATAATTTTTTTTTTTTTTAAACTGGGTCGGGTTTATGTACCAGACCCATAGACCCATAAACCTTTTTCTTTTGTTTTTTTTGGATTGGGCTTCCAAGCCCAAAACCTTTCCTTTTTTTTTAGGCTTGGGGCTTTTGGGCTCGTAGCCCAAAAACCATTTTTCTTTTTCTTTTTAATGTCGTTTCTGTCATCGTCTTCCCCCAACCGGGTCAACTTGACCTAGTTCCTCTAGCAGGTCGAGTATATTGGACTCAAAAACTTTCGGAGGCCATATCTCCTCCATTCAGTCTCTGTTTTATGCGTTCTTGGTGTCATTTTCTTCATTTTTTTGAGCTCTACATGTTTAGGCAATCCTTTTGTTCAAAAAACTCATTTTTCAAACACCCATTATTTGGTTTTTTCAGTCGTTATGTTCGTCACTATTGATTGCATGCAAAACGTGTATAGCCATATATGGAACATTCATATTAACTAAGAAGCATATTAACACGTTCATTTTGGTAGTAATAATTTTAAAGATAGACAGAGAAAGATCGAAGCGTAAACACAGTAAGAAAATAAAAAAACTGAACTTAGAGATTTGCGTGTATATAGTTAAGCAAATCATTATAGGTTCTTCAGACATAGGAAACATAGCCCAGGAAAGACGAAAGCTCTCATACCAATAAAAGAATTTGAGGAGAAAAACATACCTTGAGTCATTAATTCGCGCGTACGTATGCAGGAACAAAGTTACACTAGTCAAACTTCGTTCGGATACACAGCAAATGCACTCTTTGAGAGAATGAGTTGTAAGGAGAAAATAAGTCAACTAGAAAAATAAGAGCGTTCAGTTTCTTCCTTCACGCAAAGAACAATGAACTAACTAAGAATTGCACTGCACCCATAACCACCTCTTATGGGAACGTGCGGCAGTTTCTCTCTAACCGCTCATAGTTTAAATTCAAAGGTTGTAGAATATTACATTTTAAGTCCCTGAGTAAATTGCATATTGAACCCAAACATTTTTCATAATTGTCACAAGAGCCTCATTCCTCAATTTGGGCTTTTATATGGGCCTAATCTACCAAGGGTGGATAACCCAACATAAAGTATAAGCTTACTATTGAGATTATTATAATCTCACTCCCAAAATATTATCTAACATGCGAAGTCCAAGTTCCAGCAAAGGCAAAAGATTGAGCATGTGTGAAGATTTTTGTGTTATTCTTAATATATGTAATTTCGGCCAGAGCTTACACGTTATTTTTGTGATGATTCTGAAATGTTTTATGTGCATATGTTAGCTAGTTTATAGTGTTAATGCATGTATAAATTATGGACTCATGTGGGTGATAAAGAAAAAACGTTGGTAGTGTTGTTTGAAACAGAGTGCAGAAGAAAACTGGGCAAGTTTGAATGCGTCATTTTGAGTAGCTTCGGACTCGAGAAAAATCAGGAAATTTTATATAATATAATCAATATTCCAAGATTTAAAATAAGCCCAGAATCACTCAAATTGGTTCAGTAAGACTCGAGTTATGATTTTTTTAAAGAAAGGTAAAAAATCTGGAAACTGTGAGTTCTCGAAGTTGAGAGATGGTGAGTTTGGAGTGTTACGTTTTGGTTGGAACAAATAAAGTATTTTAAAATTATTTTATAACAAATTAAACTCCTTTAGCTTTAAAACAAGTCAGGATTTACTTAAAAATGAGTTTTACAGAATTATTGGTGAAATTTCAAAGTTACCCTTTGTATTTTGGAACAAGAAAGCGAGCTAGCTGAAAAGTTTAAGTCCCACTAATAATCAGTAAGAAGTGGGATGAGTTTTCACACACTTGACAATTTATTTTAATAAAGGATTCAGTTATATTTTCAAGGAGCCCGAGAATGTAATTTTTAAAATTATAAAACTGTAGATATGAATTTTCTAAATTCAGCCTTAGTTAATGAATTCTGAAAGGCCCAAATAGCATACATGTTTGAAATCAAAGTTCTAAGCTTCATTATCTTGTCCAATATTCAGGGCAATATTTTCTAGTTATAAAGATGAGTCTTTAATCCAAGATAAGTTTTACCATCAAGGGAGTTTTATGAAATTAATTATGAATTTTCAATATCACCTTATGAATGGTTAACCCAATATAGCAAATTCGGTTTTAAAATTTAGCATCTACTTCACTCTACTCGTGAACCTAATATGGTTGGTAAGAGTGTGTAAAATCCGGATGTGACAGCCTACATGGTTTGTTTGATGAATTTACATAAAAGAGGCATGATTAAGAATTATGTAGATCAAATGATCCATCATTCTAATGATAAATTTATAATTTTGAAACATCAAATTTTAGGCCAAGAACAAATCATGGTGAACAAAGTCTAGAAATTTAGACTCTTGGCTTGAAATGATTGTTCAAATGAGTTTGTTGGGGTTAAATTTGTAATGACTCTAAATTTTAAATTAAATAAATTTTCTTCCAATTGATAATTAATTAATTTTACTTTTATGATAAAGAAAGAGCAATGGTATATTAGAATTTATACTAGATATTTATACAAAGGTCTAGAGTCCAAATTTTACTTTAGCCAAATGATAGTTTATTTTTATGGAAAAGTAGTAAAGAGTCTTATTTTTTTATAGAAATATTATAATAACAAAAATTGATAGGGTCTTCTTTTGAAATTCCCTCAATAAACTTCGGGTCTTGTTTTGTAAATTTTCTCATGAGATATTATTTGACTTCCTTTGGATCTCCTAAGTCGGGGAAGCAGGCAGAAGAAAGAGGGAGAGCTCGTGATTTTTTTCTATTTTCCTCACCTCTTCTGGATGATGTTCAAGGATGAAAAGAGTCTAGAAAACTCTCCCTATTTCTTTTGTCTTCTCCTTCTCCCCTGCCATCTCCAACTGCTTGAGGTGAGAGAGAGAGAGAGAGAGTTTCGGCCATCCTGCATGCACTTCGAGTACCGTCTCTCCTCCTTCTCTTTCTTCAATCACGTTCTGAGTTGTAGAGAGGACCGAGATCAAAAACTCTAGACTTTCCATCACGTGTTATCTGACTCCATCTCTCTCTCTACTATCCTACCCTTACCGCCAGCGAAATAGGAGCTCGTCACTCCCGAATGAAGCCAGGTCCTCAGTCATGCTTCCTGTCTCTATTTTTCTCATTTGCTGCTGTCTTCGCCGCCTTTGTTCATGTCACTGATGGGCGAGAGAAATCAAGCCGCCGGTAATACTGGTGCTGATCGTGAGATTTTCTTGCTTGATCTGGTACGGTTGAAGTCATTTCTTTTCTTCCCTGCATACTGTGCCAGTGACTCCCTTGTTTCGAGTCACAGCTGCTTCAGCTTTGTAAGGTGTTCAGCTTGTGTGTTTATTTTTTTTACTGCTGGAATCTTTGTTTCTTTGCACCTAGTAGGAGCTTGGCAAAGTCACAAACTCTTTTTGTTTCTTGTGAAGCATCACTATTAGATGTTTGCTTCCCCTGTTTATTGTCCAAGTTTCTTCTTCTTCTCTTTTGTGATGATGGTGATTTAAGGTAAGAAGCTTTGACCATTAACTCCCTCGTGTTGTGCGTATATGGCTGGATCAGAATTGTGAAGTGTTCCCCATTTTTCTGCTGTGTATGAGTAATGAGATGTTAGGGATTTGATTTCTTTGAGTAATAAATTTGATTTTTGTTGGACTAAAAATTGAAAGGTAAGCTGAGTTATCTCAAATATGAATGTGATATTATTTGGGAAATGAAATTTATAGAAAAGGAAGTGGGATTTTGGTTGGAGGATTCACGCATGACAGATGTTTGATAAAATGTCCATTGGCAGAAATTGTTTATTTTAGTATCTAATAGTGATAGTTTCTTAAGGAAGAAGATTTGGCCTAGATATTGGTATTTGTATATCTCAATTAGGCTTTAACAAGGGATGTATTTAAGAAGCTGTCAAAATTTTATTTGAAGTTTTAAATTATTGAGAGTTAAATGGTTGATGATTTATAAGGAATATTATCATTTTATTAATTCTAGTTGAGTGGACTCTTTTAAAATAAGACTTGGTAATTCAAAAGCAATGTTCATGAAGATTTTATTATATATTATAGGGTAATCGTAAGCAAGGTAGCTTGATTGGAGCTAAAAGAAAAGAATTTGAGGTTGGAAGTGTTACAGGTAAGTGGATAGCGTCCCAACTGATGTTTCATTAAAATCTCTTTTATTCAAATATTATATTTGTATGCAAATTCTTTTTACGATAATAATGTGATTATGATATATTTTGTTGATTAAATTACTTTATTTTGTGAAATTATTTTACCAAAATTGATCATTTTAGTTAATCAGTAAATACAAGTTTGAATTCTAATTGTGGGATTTTAATTTGGAAATTATTGAATTGTTACGGAAAAATGATTCACACGAGTTCGACATTGAAAAGGAAAATTTAATTGAATGATGATCAATTTCTCACATGTTTGAAAATGGTTTTAAAAAAGGACTTTATATAGGACACTAGTTGTTAACGGCAGTTCCATTAGCCCTTGGCGCGCCATGGTACACCTAGCTAGCAAGGTGTGTATAGGAGGTGCTAGCCCCGTGCAATGGCTAACGCACGTGGAATGGAGGGATGGTTATTCGTGAGCATCATACTCACGTTTGTTTTATGGCTTCGGCTGCATTTGTTTACGTACTCTCGTGGACTGTGTGTCCACATTTGATTCGTGCCTTCGGCTGCATTTGGTTACGTACCCTCGTGGACTGTGTGTCCACATTTGTTTTGTGCCTTCGGCTGCGTTTGGTTACGTACTCTCGTAGACTGTGTGTCCATGTTTGTTTCGTGGCTTCGGTTGCGTTTGGTTACGTACCCTTATAGACTTTGTGTCCATGTTTGATTTTATGGTGAGAGCCGCATTTGGTTATTTACCCTTGTGGACTGTGTGTCCACGTTCATTAGTTGTTCTGATAAGTCCCTATTATATGAATTTGATTATTTGATAATTTTACATCCCATTGATTTTAAATAGTAAATTATTTATAATTATTGATTTTGTTTATTTACTTCCTTGCAATCAAGTGATAATATGATTTATTATGAGATTTTAATGGTTCGAGATTTTATTTAAAATTTTATAAAATCATTTTATTTTGAAGTTTATTAAATTTTTATAAAGATTGTTGCCTCTTTAACTAACATAATTGTTTAAATCTTTTGTTATGTTCAATAATTTATTTTTGGGATGTTATTCATTGAAAAATTATTTTTGATCTCAGATACCCTAGTTGACACCGATCCTGCGGTTGATCCATGAGAACTCATAGATGTGCTGGGTAAAGAACTGATCGAAATTTCCCTTTTTATGTAACCATTAATGCTTATGTATGTTATTTTGTAGAGGTCTGGTTAGATGCTCCACATATGCTATGCCTAGGGCTTCTATTTTGGTATATATACTGTCTATTCATTGGAAGAGCTAAGCTCCTGACTGACATGATATTCTGTAAATATTTTTGTATTGTAGAGTTCTGGAAGATCCTATTTACAGATAAGGTTTTGTCAAAGTTTTTTTAAATTTTTTTTACTTTATTATAATGACCAATACCAAAAATGTTAAAATTTTAATATAAATTTAATTACATTTTAGAAATGAAATAAGTTTAAGATTAGAGGCTTACAGAGATGTGTTATATGGTTCACATTCTGTGCCGGTTACCCTCCATTTTTTTTGGGGGTGTGACAAAATTGGTCATTTGTGATGTGAGAATAAGATATGAAATCCGAGTGATAAGAAACTTGAATTTTGGCTTGAAGAGGAGCATAAGAACTAATATATGACTTAATGTGTTAATGCAAGTCACGTGATCATTTTGAGTTATAAGCCCAATTTTAAATAATGAACCATTTTACATGTTATATGAATGGTTAGAAATATATTCATGATGAAGAATTCCAAAAGAATTCAAGTTCAAGCATTTGAGCCTTCAAAGTATAACTAAATGAGCAGTAAAACACATGTTTGTACATGATGGCCTGAAATGTTGAGTTTGAAGCTGAAATTTGGCATGTATTTAAGGGGCATATAGAAGTTTCATTCACTCAAATATGATAAATTTTGGAGCTTTAGAGAATATTTTATGAATTTTTGAATTCAGATCAGAATTCTGTCATGTAACAGTTCTCCGATTTCTATATCAGAACTTTTGTTTTGTGATTTTCTTGGAAATGGACACCAATGACTATGAAATTTTAACAGTAGATAGTACAGGAATATATCTTTTCATGGAGTCCTAATTTGTTTCAATTGGATGTTCCTAGCTCAAGTTATGATTATTTAAAATTTAGATCAATTATTTGTTCATAACATGCATGCTAATCAGGGTGAAGAGGGGATCAGCTTTATTGTTCTTTAAGTAATTATATTGGTTACTGATAAGATATTTTAGGCATCATAAGTAAGTTGGAATGGCCTTTGGTGGTGGATGGAGGATAAACAGTGATGTTTATGAATTAGATGAATATGATGTTTATATATTTACTTGATAAATTTATGATAGAATTTATTGATGAAATTTTGGTGTATTTAAAAGAGATTTGAATAACATAAGCATTATTTTTGTTTGACAACAGAAGCTTAAAGAACACTATTTATATGCAGAATTGTTAAAACTTGAATTATAGTATATCAAGTTACCTTTTATGTTGTGTTACGCCCAAGGTATAAGGAGTTCAGAATTGACAACTAACACTATGGTAGTTAGATTCAAAGGTTCTTGGGTTTTAACCAAGGGTTCTCATCATTTTTATTGGAATTTTCTTGAATATTTATAGCATTGGCTAAGCTACTTCAAAAGAAAGAAAAATGTGGAAGGGATAAATCTTGAAAAAAGATTCTTCAAAAGTAACATAAATCTCTAGCATCCACATTGCCTTTAAGTTGTCATTGGGAAAGAGCGATTTCAATCTTAGGAAAAGGATGGAATTACTCATAGTTGATGGTTGCACTATTTTCATCAGTTTGAAAGAGTTAATATAACAATACAATATTTAATAAGCAAAAAATCCATGGATATCTTGGCATATAATAGTAGTAATAGTAAAGAGACCATGCAATAATAAAAGAGATTTATAAATTAGGGAAAAATGGAATAAAGTTTGAAGTTCTGAAAGGGGCATTGTGACTTGTGTACAAATTGGTTCCTATCTAATTGGTAAGGCTATGGGTGCTCTAAGTGCAAACCCCAAAAAAAATTGGGATCAAATTGGTGTGTAAGATGTAAAGAGAATAAAAGTCATTTAATAAAAGTTATTATCAACATAGATTTGACAAAAGTCCAATATTAATTATTGGTGTCAAGTACAAAGTGTTCCTATGAAGGATGTAATAAGGTTTGGGAAAAAAGGAAAGTTTAGCATGACGTATGTTGTAACACATCCCCCAAGTGTTAACAAAAGTACACCACAATTAAATAAATTAAGTGTAATTAAGAAGTTGATCTTAAAACTAACTTAGGAAACAGATTATTTAAATTACTAAACAATCTATACAATAGCAAAACAAATATTTAAAACCTCTTAGAAAAGTTTGAAGGATTATCATATAGCACACATAGGTAAATTAGGCAAACAAGGGCAATTAGTTGCTATCATAACAGCATTAATTTTGCTATTATGATAGCCCTCCCGAGTAAGGTTTCAGGCTGCGCCGTTTCATCGTATGGCCTCCAATAAGTAATTTTAAAGTTCACACATCTATTTTAATGAGTATTAGTAGTGTTCCAAATTTCAAAAAGATCCAACGGTGGGATTAAAATTCAAACATGTTACAAGTTTAGCATTTTTGCTATCATGATAGCACATTCAAACCATTTTTCAGAGTGCACCATTTTGTCATCAGACCACTGATCAGAGTGATTCTAGAGCCCATATGTCACATTCAAAGAGTACTACTAGTATATCAAATTTTGAATAGATCCAACAGATGGATTGAAATTCGTGTGCGTCCCAACCTCAGCGACTATTTTTATCATGATAGCACCTTCGGACCAACTTATAGAGTGCATCATTTCTCCATTTGATGTCCGATTTTATGATTCCAAAGCCTACATGAAGAATATAAAATGTTTTATTTGTGACCCAAATTTCAGGAAAATCTAACAATCAAATTGAAATTTGGATACCCAGATGCAAAAGTGCAGCTTTTTGATAAAAACCATTTTTAAAATTATCTGAATCTCATCTTAGGGGTCACAAACTTATGAGAACACTTTGGACACATCAAATAGGACTAGAAATAACTAATAGAATATTTAAATGATAGAAAAAAATACTTATATCAAAATTTGACCACCTGAGTGCCATTTCCCAAAATGGACCCTAAACCCTTAAAATTCACAAATCACATAAAAGTGGCTAAAAACTAATCAAAACATCATATACTCATATGAATATACTTGCTAAAATTGTTTACTTGGCTCAGAGATCCTTGCGGGGCCCATGCACCTACTCTTTCTATCCAAGGTATATATTTGCCTATAGCATAACATTCGCAATGCAACCACTTTGCATTTGCTTGTAAAATCACATGTATTCACATATATACCAAAATAAACATTTAATTTTAGTAGAAACCTAGTTTACCAAATGAATCCATCAAAATCACACATCATAACCAAGTTTCTAAGCCATAAGTCTGCAAGCAGTAAAAATTCATACACAAGCATATAACCCTCACATATTCACACACACACACACACACACACATCACATCCTACTAGCACTCTAATCCTAAATACATTACAATAGATTTACTCAAAAGAAAGGGATTGTAATTCCTTACAAATTACAAGGAAACCCCTAGCTTGGCTCTTTTTCCCATCCACCACTGGATCCTTTACTTGGACCTATAAATATTGTAAAGAAAGGGGTGAGACAACCACAATTTTAGTAACATAAAATCTAAATTTATTATTACAAAATAAATCATAGTTGAATAAATGAATAATAAATTAAACATAACATATAATTTAGTCATTTAAAATGTATGAATGCATGACATAGGCTGATATAACCTTTCCTGACTAACAGAATGCCCCTAGTACTCCTTGGCTCACAGGTAAACTTTATACTCACTTGCACCTCCACAAGCATGAAACATAATCTAAGGTATGATTAAATCCACCTAATCACCTGTACTCCTTTGACATGAATCCTAAGTAGTCAAAGCTAACTTCTTCCCAAAGTCAGCTTGACTTACTCTCCATGTGAGGGCTACTTTGGTCTAGGTACTTAACCTCATACTTTATATGTTGAATTTCTTCCCCTACTGAGAGGTGTTGAAAACTCAATCCACTAACCACTTTAGTGCACTAAGCCCACATTACAAAAGGCAACATTGAATACTGTCGTATGCCATAAAATATCACAAGTCCATACCTCCCCATTGGTGAACTTCCACCGAGACCATGCATTTTACTCTTATCTACCTTTCTCAAGTATTGACCATTTCAACACTCTAATATAGTATAACATATATCACTCCCCCTTAAGTGGTTCCTTAACCTATCTAAAGCACTTAACCCAATTATACTTCCTTAAGTGCAACTTTCATTCTCTATAATTACAATGCATGCAAACAATATCGTTTCCATAAAAACATTATTGTTAAACAAATAAAAAACATATATGCGCTATTATCAAAGTGGTACCCCATATGTCCTTATAAAACACAATTAATTACATTTAATCATTTAAAACATGTAATGCATGATAGCTAGTAATATTTATTCAAAAGTGGCTAAACAAAATAATAAAAAATATAAATTCCCCTGTTACCTCAATCCTTTTGCACCAAAAGGGTTTTTCCTTGGAAAAAAAATATGACTTGGCTTGTTCCTTAACTTCTCAATAAGTTCCACTAACAACTTCCTACAACATATAAGTAATCCACATCACTTTTCATAGAAAATAGCATTAATGAAGGCTGTAACTCATACCATACAACTTAGGTCGATGAACCATAATCCATCCTAATGGTCTAAATATTAAACAAACTATTCTCATAGTATCACTTAACCACTAAAATCATTTATTAGCTATCACTAGGCCAATTTTCAAACCATACAATTTTTAATCTATCAAAAACCTTCATTTAGTGTTACCAACTTTCACAATTAGCCTTTACAATGAAAACCAAAGCTAAATTTAAATCTTATTGGCTTTAAATAGCACGATTATAACCTAATCAATAGGGTTAAATTATTGAAGAGAAAAAACCAATACCTTGGGGTTTGATTCTTGCCTTAAAACTCACTTTTTTGTCCAATTGCCTACTCAAAATATTAAAAACACCATATAAAAACTCAAAACAACTTTCCTAGGACCTAAGAAAACTAAATATTACAAGAATAATACCTTTGGGATCAAAATTCAAAAACTTCCTCTTCTAAAAACTCAAAAAAACCAAGAAGAAAGGAAGATGATTAAAGTAGGGAGCTTACCTATTGTGTAATCGAGCATGCAATAGTCGCAAATCCTCTCGAATCTAAGCCCTTGCTCTCTTTCTTCCTTTCCTCTCTTGGTCTCTCTTTCATCTCTCTCTCTCTCATGCTTGTTCCTTTCTTTTCCTTGTTTCATTTCAGATTCGTGCACAGGGACTCTCCATTTCCCTTATCTCCTTTTCCCCTCCATTTTTTAAAATGACAATGTGTAGGTTAGTAATGAAATATCCACCATCCATTTTGAGTTTTAATCCTAGCCATCCATGTCCTCTTTCCACCTCACAACTCCATCTCGGTAACTCAGCCATCTCCATCTCTGCCTTGCTTTCCTTCTCTACCCCACTCTCCTTCTCTGCCTATCAATGTTCAGCTATTTGTATGCTTAATCATCGGAGGAAGGAAGAAACTCCAATCACCTTTTGGGATTGGCTACCATGGCCCATGAATTTTGCATTGAAGGAGAAAGAGAAGCAATAAGGGTTTTAGGTTCAAAAATGGCAGCTGTGTTCGTGATCCCTTTTTTGTTGTTGTTTAGTTTCATTAAGCATAGGCATAATATGACAGATCTAGCTATTCAGATGGAGTCTCTAATTACAAGTAGTTTGGCTTCTATAAATTTAAACATTAATTCTCTAATTTAAGGATAGAAAGTCAGTATAGCTCGTCCCTACGTCTAACAACTCACCTTCCTAACTTGCTTGATCACTTGAATGTTCACTGGGCATTCATTTGATATCCTCTAGTCAAGATCTTGTATATTTTGTTTTGAATTTTTTTATCCTAGATTGAATTTTATAGTGGTTTTTCATATGAACACGGATTATCGCATGGTTTGTAGCTACTTTGGTGATAATGATCAATGGGTATCGTATGCTAGAATTCTTCAACTCTAAGATAAATGGAGTAATGTTTAGTTTTGTTGTGTGTGCTTTTATGGCTGCATACGTTACATTTATACTTTACCTCATTTCAAGGGCCATTATCTTTTCACTTGCGCAAAGTTCATTACAATCGAAGATGATTATTGACTCATGAAATTAGGTGATTAATCTAAATTCAGGTTTACTATAAGAGGGGTAGGCACCACTTGGCTCAAAGTTTTGATTGGTTTGTGGGCACACTCATACTTGTTACCTCTATAACAACTTGATGCAGCAGGTAGTGGCACCTTATCATTTGTCTGTGCTTTCAGTTTGAACAAGTCATTAGTTGATGTTCCTATCTTACTATTTGAATTCTATTATATAGAGGAGCTATAGGTATGATGTAGTCGAGTAAAGTCTTAGTAGCGATAGCATTCAAATAGCAAATAATAGCTCATCCTCTTTCATTATTTTTGGCTTGCTCAATTGTGTGTTTGGGGTCTTATTTAGAATTTGCCACTTGTTTTAGATTTTGTACTCCTATTGGCAAGATCTGTTCATGTTCTTTTCATTTTAGTTTGAATAGATTTTTTTAATGGCAAAGATTATATTAATTGTTGAAAATGCTAGAAGAATGGAAACTGCAATTTATGTTTGTTCAATTTGTAAAAATAAGGATATCATTTTGTCATAATCATTGTGTTGTCAGTATTTTAGTTTTGTAGTTTATGTTTTTTATCTTAAGAATGCTGAGTTGTCATCTTTGCCATAGATGATTTCTTATTGGAACATAAAAGGACATTCTACAGAATGCAAAGCATTGAAACATGCTTTAGTGGATATTTATGTTCCTGAATGAGAATATATTTAGATTATTTACATTATCCATCATCTGGGGCTGTGACATTTATTGCCACTGATCACTTATCATGCTATTATTTCATATCCTTTTTTATTGAGCTTACTAACTTCATTACTCTTATAGGTTTGTGTTTGCCATCTGCCAAATCACACATTATTTGTAAATTGGAGCATCCTACTATCAATCACTGTATATTAACATTACATGTTGCAACCTGATGAAATGCTCTATTTTACATATTACAAATTGTGCAGATTAAAGATTGTATCTAGACTTTTCAAAATGAGAAGCAAACTTACAAGTATACATGGTAGCATTACAACAAAATAGCAACCACCAAAGCAATGAGCAAGCATGACAAAAAAGGACCAACCCACAAGTATATATTGGTAGCTAGCTTGAGAAAAAAACTGTGTCTTGTTGCTTGAGCTTGGAGAAAAAAGGATTGAAATAGTGCTAAAATGAAGACTTCATAGCTTAGGATTTGTGATAATATCTAGATTTATATCTGTAACATTAACATTAACATTGTAATAGTTTATATTCAAACAATGTAATGAAATTCTATTATAATAGAAGTTTTAATATATTTTTATGAAATGATAAGATTTACCTTTTTCAAATGCTTGAGTAAATTTTATTGCTTCAAGTGATTTCATATCATCATTCAATGGAGCCTATAAGCATAAATAAAATGACATAGCATTCAATATGTTATGAATGACATTTGACTTAGTTGATAATTTGAAATACAATACCCTCACCATCATTAATGTTGTGAATGACATTTGACTTAAGTGAGGTGGATCATGTTGCATTGTTACAAGTAGATCATATTGTACTTGCATAGGCATGTTTGACACGGAGGAGCCACAATGCAATAGGACTGGCATATTTGACACAGGAGGGCCATATTGTACTTACACTGGCATATTTGACAAAAAAGGGACAAATTGCAATGGGACTGGCATATTTGACATGGGGGGCCAAATTGCAATGGGATTGGCATATTTGACATGGGGGGCCAAATTGCAATGGGACTGGCATATTTGACATAGGGGGCCATATTGCACTTGTACTGGCATATTTGACACGGGGGGGTCATATTGCACTTGCACTGGCATATTTGAAACAGAAGGGCCATGTTACACCATAGTTGATGATCTAGCCACTTCTAGTGTATTTTGTGTGTCTTGCAACAATATCAATAAAATGTCATAAAAATTTATGCTATTAAAAAATTCAAAGTAAAATAATTGTACCTTTGTACATTGTGAAGGCTTATTGGTAGATTTTTTCAAATTTTTAAATTTTTTTCTTCTTTGACTTGTCTTTTTTTCAACCCAACTTGGATTAACTTTTTTTGTATTCTCTCTTCTTGAATCCAATGCCTTCACCATCATTCTTACCATCATCATCATCAACATCGCCTTCACTATTAACACTATCTGATGAGTGTTTAATAGAAAGTTTTGATACTTTCTTGCTAAGTTCTAGCACCTCTTCATGAACCATAGAGAATGTTTTGGACATTCAAAAGCATTTCTTGCTAATTTTATGAGCATGGGACACAATTGTGTATATCGATTTGAGCATTCTAGTTTAGGATCAACTTCAATTTCCTTTCTCTTGTTATCATACACTACATCACACCTTGCTTCTTTTGTCCACCTCTTTGAAACATATTTCTTTGGAAGTAACTTAACATCTTAGTCATACAATATCCTTAGTGCATGGCAACATAATATTCCCTATTGTTCAAACTTCTTACAACTACAACTAATGGTGGCCTCCTCCTCTTCTCTTGATTACATAATCAATTACAATAGCATCTTCATCTTCATTTTTTTGTCTCTCTTTCCTCTCTTTTTTACATATAGCATCACGCAAGTCATATTCATTTTGGAATAAGTCAAAAATTAGTGGAGTGTAAACTTGAGAAAGTTGTTGAAGCATAGGTGAACTCTTCAAAATCAACCTCGGCAACTTCTAGCGTGCATCAAAATCACTTTTCAATTCATTATACTGCTTATCCACAACAACTTGTTCAAAGACTTTGAAAAATTGATTGATATTCAATTGAGGATTTGTGCAGCTTTTTATAAATGAATTGATGCTTTCACTAAGTTGAGTTCTTCTTATACTAAGAGTCACCGAGTCCTTCATATAAAATGCTACCTATTTTTCCTTTAACTTATAGGTAGACATCAACCATGGATTATCAAAAAATTATATTTTGATAATAATGCTTTCTAAGATTCCTCAAATGTTGCTTCTTCATTGCAATGAAACATGTACCAATTAAACTCACTCAAAAAATGAGAGTCATCTTTCATTAAGTTTCCAAGATGTTTCAGCCTATTTCTATTGATATGAAATGTGCACAAGCCATGCTTTACATTTGGCATTTCCTCTTCTAAGGCTCGTGCCATTATAGCATCTTGATTAGTAAACATAGTAAATGGCATTTTTGCTTATGTGCTTGCGAAAAAATTTTCAAAAGGCTATGTAAAAGACTCAGTGATCTCATCATATAATAGAGCAACACCAAAAATCACTACTTCTCTATAATGGTTGAAACCAGAGAAAATGGCAAGTGATCTATTGTCATGATTTGTAGAATATGTTGTATCAGGTAAAATGACATCCCCAAAACAAATATAATCTATCAACATACGTGCATCAGCCCAAAACACATTGGTTATTTGTTCTTCTGAATCCATTTTATAGGCATGAAAAAATGAAGGATTTTTTGTTAATTGTTGTTGGAAATAATGAGACAACTAACTTCACCATAGACCATATCTCTTTGCCACCTCGATCTTAAATAACTCTTCACATCCTCTTTGGTATACCCCACATTAGCCCTCCCTCCTATATATTTACTCATTAAATTAAAAGAGGCTTTTTGCTTAATCACAATATCTTTAGTAGCCTCTAAAGCATAACCTTGTGCTTTTGGTAATCTCCTTTGTGATGCTAACATGTGAATAGTTTTTGGAGGCTCCAAGGGATGTTATGGTCTAAAAAAAGTTCACTAATTCTATATCTCCCATTCATCTTTTTAAGTATCATTCTCACTTCACATCCTGTTCTTGTTTCTTTTCGAGGCTTCTTAGTTTTAGAATCTCTTTTGTCTAGTTTTTCCACTCCTTCCTTGCAGCAAATATATTTTTAATATATGATAGAATCATCTTTCTTGCTCCTATTACAGTTTTGTTTTGTAACACTAAATCCAATTCTTCCACCATATCCAATCCAATATTGCCATGCCTCTTCTAGATCTTCAAATTCAAGATCATGCATTAGAGTCATATTTGTTTCCATTACTATAGCTAAAAAGAGATCAGCTGAAAAATAAATCAATTGAAATAGAGAGTAAATAGCCAAAAAAATTAATAAAAGATTGATAAATGTCAAAGTAACAAAACAAGAAAAAAATAAGAAGGAGAAAGCAACAATAGCAAAAAAAATGATACTGATATGTTGTTTAACCATGATAAGTACATGAGAGTTCATATTCATATCCTATTCAATAATTACTCAATAGGATCATTACTTTCCATTTAATTATCTCTTTTATCTCAATCATCTTCATCATTTACTAGTGCATATTTACTGCTCAAGTATTCCTACCTCACCCAACATAATTAGATGCTAATCAAGATGGACATCCTTAGTTGTGCACATTGACTTGTGACTTTTTGTGAATAAAGTTCTACTTTCACATGCCACCACTGCTTCTTGGATTTTCTTATTAATTTTTTATGAAGATGGTGAACATTGCCAAGAATTCACTAATTTAGGTTGATGTGAGTGGTTATCTTTTTAGCAACTCATTGAGAGTTCAACTCCTAATATTGATGGACGAAACAAACTTAGATGGTGATTGATGAGGCATTTCAATATAAGTGTGGTTTAACTAAAAAATGTGAAAACATAATTGGCATTTGATATACTAAGAACAAATATGGAAATGAAATCATAGGGATTAGAAGATGGAGAAAGAAAGAGATATAACCTCACTACAACAAAATAGTAGGTTTCTCTTGGAAATTTATATCAAAAAATTTGTAGTGAGAATTTCTCTCAGATTTTCTCTTGGAAAATCCCTCCTATGAATATTCTCTCTGATTTCTCTCGGGTTTTATAAGTGAGAGAACATCTAAGCAAAAATTTGAGAGAACATTGAGAGAAAGAAACCGCATTGTGGCGGGAACCTATTCTCTTTGATAATTTCAAGAGAAATATTTGACAGAAATGATAAATAAAAAATAAAAATTATAAAAAAATTTTATTTATAATTTTTCTCTCAAATAAATCTGTGAGAAGTTTTCTCTCGAAGTATTTTGAGAGAAACTTAATATTTCTCTCAAAAAAAATCCCAGAGAAATATTTCTCTCGGATATATTTGAGAGAAATTTCTCTCAGAATAATCCGAGAGAAATAGGTCTCTCAGTATATTATGAGAGAAATACTTAAATATCTTTAAAAATACATGGGAGAAAATTTCTCTCAGAATATTTTGAGAGAACTCCTATAGTTTCTCTCAAAAATTTCTAAGAGAAATATTTGTTTTCTTATTTTTCAAATTATAATTAATTTTATTACCATTAAAGTACTTATTTCTTAAAAAAATAAGGCATTTTTAATTGAATTTTACCCTCATAAAGTAGTTATTATTTTCAAACTCATATCATTTTTTCATATTTACCTCTATTTAATAGAGTGTTTTAGTCTAAAATAAATATGAAGTAATTTATTCAATTAGGAATACTTTTTTTTAAAAAAAGATAATGATTATACATTAAAACACTAAAAATTCCTTATATTTTTAGATATCAAACCCTCAAAAAATATCATACATTTTTTAATGAAGGGAGTATATCTTTTGTTTACAAAAACTAAACTAAACTAAATTTATTTTTAAAATATTAAAAATTTATTTTATTGGTTATAATAAAATATAATAGTTTATAATTATAATGTATATTATAATAAATCCTCATAAGTCAAAATATTAATTTTTTTAAGTTAAAAAAAGGACCCAATCAGATTTGAACTCATAATATATTGGACAAGTGAGAAGCCCATTTACCTTTAAGCTATGTTAAAATAATTGAAAATTTTTAACTTAGTCACAAAAATCTATCACTAATTTTTAACTTAGTGATGAAATATTAAGTAAAAGGAAAAGGAAATTGAATAAAATAAAGTAGAGGCGGTAATTCAAGCAGGGCGGGCTTATTAAGGTCGGGCTCAATTCAAGCAGGCTTATTCAAATCTGTTTTAAAGTATCCCATCCCATTTAAAAAACTCATATAGCCAAACCCAACTCTAACTCCTTTGAGCTTATTTGGGTCGACCTCAATACTATAGAACTCAACTTTTTTTTAAAAAAAAATTGGGTCTTAAAATATAAAAATCAATATTAAAATATATTTTAAATTTTTTTATTCAGGTATTCGGGCCAAGTTCGAACCCAATCAGGATTGGCTCAAATTTTCTCGAGCCTACTCAGGTTAGCTCAAATAGGCCTGAACATTAAAAAAATAATATTTTTTGGGCTTGGTCTTAAATTTTTCAAGCGTGTTTAGGCTGGCCCATCAGAGTTGGACCAAATTATTGGCTCTAAAAAAATATCTTTTTTCAAAAAATAAAAAAATAACCTAGCCCCAAAAAAATAAAATACCCGCATTCACTTTTCACGCTGCTGCCTTCTGAGACCCACTCTAAAATTTCAATCCCTAATTTCTCTCTTCAAACTACATTAGATGTGCGACAGCTCCCATTCCTCTGCAAACATCTCCTCTTCATCTTCCTCAAGGATTCAAGTGGGCATCTTCAAGTGGGTAGCATTTGGATTTAAGGTATTCTTTTCTTCTTCACCGAGTTTGATTTTATCGCTAATGACTATTCTTTAACTCTTATACATTTCCTTTATTGTTGAGCTAAGAGATTGCATTTCGGTTTATTTTTCTTCACTACATAATGATTGCTAGGAGTGGTGGGACCCATGTGGCTATGCCACTTAAATCTCTTTGTTTGGACTCTTCCCCTGAAATTCCTCTTATCTGTACCGAAAATATGAAGCTAATGTGATGACTTGAATTCTTAATGAATGGAAATCAAGAAGTAGACAAAAGCTAATAATTGTGAGTGAAGGGCCCACCAACTTGGATAGACATGCAAAGAAACAAACCTCATTTCAACACAATCCCCTTTTGGCTTAAATAAGTTACAGATTCTATATATGGTCCCCACTTTGCCCCTTTTATTTTGGAATGCATGTGTATTTACATTGGCCTCTTTGTAGCAGTCAAATAAATTGTAGCAGATCACGAACTAACCTCTTACTTTTATTTATTTGACCAGGTTCTATTTATCATGTTTAGACAATTTGCAATTCTTGTACTATAGATTTCAACATCTTGAGATATTTGGCTATACAATCCTTTTCCTTCATTCACGTATTGTTTTTTTTTTTTTTTGTGAGTCATATTCTATGCTTCTAATAATATATGGACCAATTTTATTTTAATCAAAAAGAGAAGTACAGGGGTACTTTCTTCTTTTATTTAATGCTAGAAAATAAGAAGAAATCATCTTTTGAGGATGCTAAATTGTGAATGTTCCAGCTTCACATGCACGTGGTTTCCTACCACATGATCAGCATAGAAAGAGTAAAGAAAAAATAAATATCTTGTTTAAGAATACATTGCTTCCCACTCCTTATATTAAAATAAATGTCTTCCTTTGTGAATAGTAGAGCAGTTTTTAATTATAGAGTTCGCATGTAACATGCCAGAGCTATATTGTCAAGACCTGATGTTTTTGTATTTTTGGAGAACAAATGAATTCCAATGACTCTGAAATTTTGACAGCATGTAGCTCATAAGTAGTTATTTTTAACAAGTATTAATTTGCAGAAATTGCAGCATTCTACCAAAAGTTATGAAATTTCAAAAAATACCCATAAATGCTGTCAAAATAAGAAATTGTCATTACTGTTCATACCTAATGTTTCTGTGTTTTTGGAGACCAAATGGATTCCAATGGCTCTGAAATTTTGATAGCATGTAGATCATAATTATATCTTTTTAAAAAGTATTAATTTGTAGGAATTGGATCTTTCTATCAAAAGTTATGTAATTTCAAAAGATACCCATAAATGCTGTCAAAATAAGAAATTGTCATACTGTCAACACTTGATGTTTCTATCTTTTGGGGGACAAAATGAATTCCAGCGACTCTGAAATTTTGACAGCATGTAGCTCATAAGTAGTGATTTTTAACAAGTATTAATTTGTAGAAATTTCAGCTTTCTATCAAAAGTTATGGAATTTCAAAAAATACCCATAAATGCTGTCAAAATAAGAAATTGTCATTACTGTTCATACCTAATGTTTCTGTGTTCTTGGAGACCAAATGAATTCCAATGGCTCTCAAATTTTGATAGCATGTAGCTCATAATTATATCTTTTTAGAAAGTATTAATTTGTAGGAATTGGATCTTTCTATCAAAAGTTATGTAATTTCTAAAGATACCCATAAATGCTGTTAAAATAAGAAATTGTCATTACTGTCAAGACTTGAGGTCTACTGAACAAGGAAGGTTTTTCCAATATCTTAAAAGCACAAAAAACAGAGACATGGATGGAAAATTAATATATGAAAGGAAAATAAAGCTATACCAAATTACAAGCAAATTAATCTATTCTTATAAGAATGCTGCGCTCTGGAAGATCGAAAATAAAGCTATACCAAACAGAGACATCAACCGCACCACTGTATTGAGCAAGGCAAAGTATGAAGCAAAAGAATGTTTATCTAAAATGTCACCTTCCCGCACTATAGAAGAACGAAAAAGACTCTGGTTTTTTTTTTTTGTTTTTTGTCTTCATTTTCAACCAAAACGGCAACATTTAATTAATTTAGTGTAAATTTAGATGTAGATTTATTGAATAGTCAGGATTGAAGAAATGGAGAAAAAAAAAAGGAGAGAAGGGAAATGGAGAGTCCCTGCGCCCTTCAGATTCTATGTCTTGTTTTGCCCATTTAAACAATTTGAAAAAAATTACAAGAAAGGACCTACATTTTTTTGTTATAACACAAAACACTGGGTCCACTTTGGTAATTTTTTTCATAGTTAAGGATAAAATAAAACCAAATTTTTGCAAGTAAAATTTGAACTCTAGACCTCTATCAAATTATTCTTAAATTTAATTTAATTATAAATTTTATTTTTATAAATAAATCTAGGTCTTCAAAATTTTGGGATGTTATATTAATTGACTCAATGGTACCAAATCCAGCTTCAACTTCGCTAAGTATGAGAGGTTAGAGGATCGAATCTGGGAAGGTTCCCTTAGCATAGTAGGTGCGGGGAATAACCCATGTACTACCATGGTAAAAGTTAGTTGGTGGTCTGCCATGAAGTGGCATGACCCAATCCTCCACTCGCAGCAGTGGGACTAAGGGGAGTGACTATTACATATATTGGCTCGTTTGAGATTTTAGGATGAGTTGCTGTAGTTGCTTATCATTTTGCATTACCATCTAAATTATTAGGTATTCATCTAATGGTTCATGTATCAATGCTGCAAAACTATTTGTATGATCCTTTACATGTAATTGAGACTCAAGGGATTTAGATAGATCCAGATTTATCTTAGGAAGAAGACCTTGTGACATTCTTAATAGGCAATTAAAGAAATTATGATCGAAAGAAATTGCTTCAGTGAAGGGGTTTTGGGGCAATCATTCTCAAGAAGAAGCTACATGGGAAGTTGAAAATGAGATACATGCTAAGTACCTGTACTAATTCAACATTTGTGGTGAGTATATTTAAATTCAGAGGGCTGAATTTTTTAAGGGGAGAGAATGGAATGACACAATAATTTAAATTAAGATTAAGAATTATGATTCACTATTTTGATTGAATTTTGATCAATTTTTGAAATAAATATAACAAGAGGGAATGTTAGTCTAGTGGAAATGGTTCTAACAACTGTTCTATTAGGTCCTTGGTTAGAATCTTGCTAATGTACGATGGGAGTTTTATTTTTACTCTAGTCTTCGATGGAATTACCATCCCCCACCCAAGTGCCATTTAAAAAGAAAAAAGGAACAAGAAAGAAATGAAAATAGAGATGAAAAGGTGATTGGGATACTTCCTCGTCCATTCTTTATTGCTGGGGTGTCCAAGAGAGAGAGATGTTGGAGTCAAAACCTGAATCAGAACACCCACCATTCCTCTCTTCTCTCTTCATCCATCACTTCGTCTTGTCATCCAACTCATCGCCAATGATTGTGGGGGCTAGAATCTTCCTCCCCTGTTCTGTCTGTTTTTGTGGCATCTTCCATCAACCTCTCGGCTACACCTTCCACCTCAGTTCTTGTTGCAATGTGGGTGTGCGATGGATCTTCTTCCTTCTCCATGAGTGCATGTCAGCTTCTTCTTCTTGTTTCTCCCATTGCCGACTGAAGGGCATTTAGAGGAAGGAAAATTTGATTAAAGCTCTAAGGGATACTAGGGATGACTGCAGATAGTATAGCCAGTCTTGTACCTCCAAATGATCATTGAAGGATTTAGTGTCAAGTTGAAGTTTGAGCATTATTCTAGTTAATCTCCTTTTATTGTAAAACCTGCATTTATATATTATATTTTATTTTTTAAATTTTATTTTTGATATTCCACATAAATTATAATTAGGATCTTCATTGGATTATCTTCAATATTGATTTGCTGATAGGAGTTGAGCTCCTGATTTTTATTCTATGTAAAAATATTGCTGTAGAATTTTCAAGAGGCTCTATTTTCAAGAGAGATTCTGTCAATATTTTTTACAAAATTATTAAGTCTTTTATTCTTATTATTTATACTGAAAATGCTTCGATCGATTGTCAAATGTCTTCATCATTTAGAAATTAGAATTTATTAAATTAAGAGTTAAGGTACATAAGTTTCTATGTATATCTCGTACAAGTCAGCTCAAATGAGGCATGACAAATAGATTGTGTGAGAAAATATATAATTAATTGATGATATTGTTGAGTCTTTTTAAGAAAGAGAAAGATTTTAGATGTGATGTTATCATTGATTATAGGAACATAGTTAGCTTGTAAAGTGAATTTGTAACGAATATTGAAGAAATTTTATGTTAAGCATTATTGGTAGGAAAAAAAAAGATAATAAAAGAATAATAATATAGATTGTTAGATTATGAAGATATATTTATATATTTGATTTTGTTAAAAAAATTGTTTTGCATTGGAGAATTTTTGTAGGTTTTAAAGAAAAGGATATTGAGTTTAAGTTACAATAGTTTAATTACTTTCAATTGATTATTCTCTTCTCATATAAATTTGTCATGAAAAATAAAATCTTTTGGAAGTGTTTTAGAAAGATGAAAATTGTGAATATGATGGAGGATTTCAAATTTTGAGAAAAACTTACGAAATTTCACGTATGTTAATTGTTAAGAAGGAAATGTCAATAATAGGATGGAAAAATATATGCCATTAATATTTTGATTGAGGATACGGAATTTTCATGCAAGTATGGGTTTGATTTTTTATGAATATACCTCCAAGATTAGGAAATTGCATTGGAAGATTGTTAAACATGAGATTAACATAAACTTGATGAAAAAGAGAGTCAAATTACTCAACTTATGTAGTTAAGAGAGTAGAGTTTGGGGAATGAAATATGACAAGGATGACGAAGTAATGTGTGTTTGGACTAAAAAAAGTTTGCAACTAATGTTAGAAATTAATTGAGATTAGCAAACTGAGGATAAGATAAAAATCTATGACTATAACGTGATACATGTTTTTAGAACTCAGTTAGACAAATTAAAATTTATCTTGACAATTTTATTCAAAAGTTAGTTGAGATGTATAATAATAAAAATGAACATGAGTTTTGTTATATATATTTTTGTGACTAATTTGATATATTTAAATAAAAATATTAAACTAAAATTACAATTTTTATAAAAATATATTACAAATATATAATACATTGAAAAGTCAGAAACCTTAATTTTTTAAAAATGTAGAATTAAATGATAAAATGCAAAATATTCAATTATAAATAAACTAAAATAAATTCATAAGTTACAAAATATTCAATTTATGTGATTTATAATTTGGTCTCTAATCTATCTCATAGTTTAATATTATACACTTGGTTTTTGACATTGAATAGTACATATTAGGGTTTATTTCCCAGTTTTTAGTTGTCTTTTACATATTGACTTGATAGACTCTAATAATGCCATTTGATGGGTTGTTTTGATAGTTTCATACTCTAATTGGGATTTTTGGGCTTAATTCTCTTTTTAGGATTTTATTAGTTTTGTATCTTTTATTTTCAGATTCTTAAAGAAGCAAATTTGGAACTAAGGGGCAAAGACTAAATCAATTTCATTGGAAAATTCAAGGGCAAGAAAGGACTTATTTGGCATTTTAATGTCAGAATTAAAGAGCTGAGTTGGGGTCATTCAGAAATTTATTTGAGTAAAAGTCTTGAAGGATCAAGTTGGGTGTGAAATTAGGATCAGACTTGAGGAATCATAAGATGACATCATCATGTGTGAAGTAAGAACCATATATGCATGAATTAAATCTAATGTAAGAAGGAGCTTAGAATGACATCATCATAAGGCCTAAAGAAGTGCATTTTGTGCGTGAATTGGAAGCTGAACCAAATGAAACATCAAGATGACATCATGATGAGGCAAACCAAGAATATAAGATGCGTGACTTCATATCTGAATCCATGAAGAGTTCACATGGCAGCTGGCTGAAGCTTAATTGAAGTCACATGGTCTACACTTCATTCACAATTTTCATGCTTCCTTGTCCAGATCAGATTGGCGCCATTCTGCCTCTGATTTTCTAGATTTATTTGCTCAATTTTAATTCATTTTTCCAGCTCATAATTAGCCACATTCAGATCTGGAACTTTGGTTTCATCACCATTTAGCTTTGGAATTATCACCCATTCACATTATTCACACATACATAAGCCTAGATTTTGGATTAGAGCTTCATTCTTCATTTTTCTGCTCTCTCTCTTCAGCCACATTTTCTCACAATTTTCGTCCATATTTTCCCTCCATTTTTCCAGATCCATTTCTCTCAGCTTCAGCTTCATCTTCACGTTCACCATCATTGCCTCAAGTCCAGATCTGTTCTTCCTCTCTCCTTCAAGATTCACGCCGTTTTCTTCATTTTCTTGTCCATTCCTCACGTGTCATCATCTCTTCTCTTCAATTCAGAATTGCGTCATTATCTTCTCTTCATTCCAGCATCATTTTGTGTCTTGTTCTTCCATTTCCAGCTCTGAAATTTCGTCCAACTCAGCCAAAAGTTCCAGATTCAAGATGCTTCCTCAAGTTCAAAGTCTGATTCATTTGAAGAAGAACAACATGAGAGGCTGATCATCTAGAGCTTCAAGAAAGATGAACTTGTGATTTGAGATTTTCAGATTTGTTTCTTTCACTCGTATTTTCCTACAATTTCTTCTACTCTTCTTATGGATTCAAATTTCAGTAGCTATTATGTTAGTGATTTTTGGTTCCATTTCCTTATTAGATTGAAGTTATGGATGTTGACTTGAGAGTTATGATTGTGTTTCAGTTCTGAAATTTATAAATCCATTTAAATGTTCTTGAATGTGTTCATATGTTCTTGGTGTTCTTGTTCAGATTTTCTTTATATCTCAAGCTAGATCCATATAGGTTTATGTGAACTTGGTTTGAGAGGTTTCCCTACCACTTAATTTGGTCTGAATTTAGTGGCTATGAACAAGGCTGGATCATATTATTAATTTCAATTCACTTGGCTTAAATTCTTTAGTGATTATTGGGTTCAATGATTCACAACACTTTGCAAATCTCAGTTTGCAAATCTTGGCTCATTCTAACCTTGTTTCAATAAGGTTTTATCATTTATGCTTGTTTAAATATTAACCTTCTCTCTTTATTATATTTTGTTTCTCTGTTTAATATTTCACAAATAAAATTATGTTATTAAATGCATTATGCTGTGTTTAAAAATATGAAGATTCAAAAACATCCATTTAAAAATAAAGGAAATAGAAGTTGGCCATATTGTTGACTGCAACAAAAACGAAATTTCATCAAAACTGATTGGGCTCTAGAATTGTTAAGAGCTAAAAAAAAAAAATAATGAAATACAGCTTGTACCCCACCTTTTCAATCCAACCAATGTCCTCCTTTCTGGCCCCAAAGTCCAAATCCGATATTCAAGTCATCTCCACACTTTCCCTCCTTCTTCTTCTCCCTCCCTGCCTCAATGGATGAAGGAAAGCAACTAAGATGAAGCAGACACAACGACCCTCAACCTACATGGACGGCGACGATGGTGAGCACAAACATGGTCCTCGATGATGATGATGGAGGCAACAACTGGTAGTTATTGAAGTGAAGATGGTTATATCTGTCGAGGTGAGGGGATAAGGAGAGAGGAATCTTACAATAAATGCCCCACCAACGTTCCCAACATGCGTCAAAAAGCTCACTCATCTAGCTTCCATGGGAACACTTGTTTTGCCTTAACGCTCATTTAATTTTCTTTTTATCCAAACAAAATTTTAAAGCTTGTAGTGAGTTTTTTATCCTCGACTGATGTTGTGGAGGACCCAAACCTTAGTTAAAGGGTAATCCAAACATAACTGTAGATTAGTTACGAATTTATATGGAGATTTTAAGGGAGATAAGGATGAGTAGCACAACGAAAATATTATAGGAAAATTATTAAATAAGTATTTTTGCACATGTGTAAAAGTTAAACTTAACGAGAATTTGGAAGATCAAAGTGAAAGGAGGTGGGAAAGCAAATGACATGTTAATTCAAATGTTCAAATTGGGGACACAATTATTAAAAAAAAAAAACAGAGAAGAGAGAATTATAACATCCCAATTTTTATTCTTAGGATTTAAGTAATATAAAAAAATTTAATTTCATAATAAATGAAAAGTATCCTGCATTGGCTTGAATAATTTATTCAAAAATAGGTTAAATTTTGGGGACTTAATTCTTAGTCATAGATTTTAGAAAAATTAAGAAAATCAATATAGTTAGTTGTGATTAAAAAATTATTACTTAAGGTATTTTTTACGAATCGACATATTATAAATATTCAAATAATATAAATATTTTATTTGAGGAAAATACTTAACCTTAGATCAACCAAGAAAAATAAAAAGGATGAAAATAAGAAGAAGAAGAAGAAGAAGAAGCGAATGGGTAAAAACAAAAGAAATGGGTTTCGGAAATCACCCGCAACACAAATATCCTCGGTCCTTTAATTTTTAGCATTTAATTTTGCATTTCTTAACTTGATTGAGTTTATAGGAAGTTATATTGAGATTTAATCGGCTTAGAATTGTTGGGATTGAACTTGAATTGAATTTCATAATTTTAATGAGACCATAAGTGAACAAAAAGAGTGAGAGGGAATTTGATTTTTAAAGTTAATTACTGTTTTGGAACTTTGTTGATTGGATAGAGGCAACAAGCTAGAAATACTTGTGATAAATGTAATGTGGGGTTGGATCACAAGTTTGCATGGTTTTTCTAATTATGGATGAATTAATGCGAATTTTTAGAATATTTTTGGTATGAACAATTTGGACATTGTTTGAATGAGAAATTATTGCAGTAAAGAACTTTAAATAATAAGAATCGTATGTTTAAATTTTTATGGTAATTGGATTTGATTTGAGTTATTGTTGAGTGCTCAAGATTTTTATTCTAAAAAGGAACTTTCTATTAAAAATTCCATTTAATTGGATTGTTATTAATAATGTGTGTATAACTAATCATGTAGATTAATTAACTTCTTAGGTCACATTTGCTTATTAAAAATGAATGAAATAGAATGGATAAAAAAAAATAAAATTAAAAATAAGAGGATAGGTGAGCACATTCATAAGAGAGAGGGATAATTTGGTTCAAGGAGTTGGGAATAACGACTCTTGAGATTTTTGGAGCCTATGATGATTCTCACATTTGAATTATATATTGAGTTTTATCATTTTTGTAATGAAGAAAGGGTAATTTAACTCATTTTTGTATTGATTTTTTTTTATTTATTTCATTCTAGTAACTAGACGGGGCCTTATAATCATGGTGTTGATGTTCATGATTTGCTTTGGCTTGCACAAGCTATTGGAGTGAGGTAACTGGGGTTAATTTGTTATGTATGTTTATTTGGACTACTGGCATGTTTTAATTGCAACCTATATAAATTGTTGAAAGAAATTTATGATATTTTTGAAAATAATAATTTGTTATATACGTGATGAAAATCAGTAGTAAAATAGAGATATTAGTTAGCAGATGATGTTGCATATGTTGAGAATTTTATACTCGAATTGTTGTGGTTGGAGGCTGAAATGTACTTGCGGAGAAATTATTATAAGCTGAAATGATAACAATTATTATAGGCTTAAAGGGTAACAATACCAAATCGAAATCCAATCTCCAAGCATCTGACTCTCGCAACACTTTTGTTCGTAGTTTGGTGACACCACATTATGTTCACCGGTCTCTTAAGGCATATGAGGGACAAGATGAACTGAGGTATTAAAATAACCATAAACATACATGATGAGATCGGTACCGTCTAGATAAATTTAAAATTTTTAATATATATTTATTAAAATAAAAATTATAAAAAAGTTAATATTAAATATATACTATCCATAGTACATTTGAATGTTCAAAATTATAAAAAATTTAATATTAAATTAAATTATCCACATTAAATCAGCACTGTCCTAATTGATGATAGAATCTTTATTAAAAATTAAAAAAAATTTATTTTAATAAATATAAAATAAAATTAAAAATTAAATTTGAACGATCCAAATCTCATCAGGATATTGAGTAGAATCTCCATATAAGCACAAACGATAAGGCTAAGGAATTAAGAAGAGTTGGCTCAGCTATAGTAGCATGAAGGCAAATGATGGATTCCTTCAATCAGCTCTCTTTTTATAATGGTGAGTAGCTTCAAGCTAAGCACGTTCTCTGTTAATGAATTTGAGGAATTTCCTGTGTTGAATTTTACAGTATTGTTAATTTTTTGGTCAAGAAAAACATGAGCCATGTTTAAGATAGGTATTCAAAAACAATGTAAAAAAGGCAATTAAACTACCTCAGGGTGCTAAAAATATGAAATTAGATGGGTAGACTGACAGCTAATATATATATATATATATGTATAATAATAATAATGATCAATTTCCATATCTTGCTAACATGCATAAAGGGACCTTGCAACTTTATGCAGTGTGCCCTCAAATAGAATTTTAAAGTCAAGTGTTTTATTAATTCTTTGTTGACAATTAAATTAGAACAAGTAAATATATAAACTAATTTGCACAAATTATTTTTATTAATACATACATAGTACGCATAATCTTCTTAAAAAATGCCTAGTCACTTCTCAAAAAAGAATATTATTGTATTCATATATGCTTAATTTTAAAGCAGAAACTATAGAATCTCATATATTAAACTTCATGCCTTAAAACCAAGTTGGGTTGTTAACTTACATTTTTAATTATCATGAAACTTTGCACCACATGTATAATCCTATGTAGATTCCAACGACAAAAAGTTCCAAGTAGAACAAGGTCCACAATTCACATTTTAAAAAATTCCCAAGAAATTCGGCCAAAAAATGAAAAGAAATTATCAAAATCATTAATTCCAACTATAGATTCTTTTCCTAAAAACTATTTCTAAGTTTCCCATACCATCTATTTACATATCCAAGCCAAGAACGCATCAATCAAAGTCAAATTTCAATCAACACTTGAATTAGGGTTTCATGAGAAATATCAAAATTTGAAATCCAATTTAGAGTCAGAACCCACCACTTCAATATCCACCCCACAAAGCAATATAATACAAGTCGAATGTTGCAAACTCAGCCATGAACAGAGAAATTAATCAGTTGAAAGGAGTGGAAATCTCATTTACATGATCTTTTAAGTTTATTCTTATAAGATTATGGAGGAAGAATACATACCTGTAGTGTAGTTGTTGCACCGGTGCTCACGTATGTGCGAACAAGAAACCATAGAAGGACTCAATTCATATGAACACAGCAAATGCACTCGGCAAAAACGAGAGAAAGAAAGAAGACGACAGAATTAATTTTCAGAAACACACTTCCAAATTTTGGAAGTTATCTTTTACTCTTAAAACCACCCACACTGGTGGGAGGTTTTTCCAGTCGTGTGTGCGTGAAGAATAACCATTCCCTCTTCTCAACTTTTAAATAATTAAGGAAAAATTGCACACCTGACCAGAGTATATTACATTTTCAAGCCCAAATCTTCTCTATATTCCAATAAAGATCACATGGGCTTATATTGGGCCCGATCTACTAAGAGTGATTACCCAACAATCTGGTTATGAATTTGGTTCTTATTGTTCAAAAAGAAGGTAATAGTGTTAAAATTTTCTGGCATGGATGACAAAATATTAATAACAGCCATATAGATTAATGAAAATAAGTATAATTATTTAGGTAGAAAAAACTTTAAAATTTTAAAAAAACAAGAGAATAAAACAGATTATATTGATAAATATTATTGATTTGTGGGTGAATTTATTCTTATTTAGCAATATGTACATGTCAAATCATCAATATAATATACTTTACACGTTAGATTATTTTAAGAGTCAATTTGCATTTTAAAACTTAAAGAATAACTCATATGATAATTTAAAAAAATATAAGTGACCAAATTAATAAATATTAAACTTAAGGGTCTAAATCAATAAATGAAGTAAACTTAAGGGATTGAAAGTTCCATTATCCATCAATCCCTTGATCTACTGTTTTATCATTTTACCGATTTTAAATTTGGGAAAATAATAATTGGTGACCATGTAATGACATTAATGACAATTGAAGGTCTCCAAACATTGACATGCTACATATTAACACGGCTTGTCAAAGCCAGAAGTTAAATTCTTTACAAATCCCTAGGACAATGTTGAACACTTGATGGTGGGGTTCCAAAGATCTTGAGCATTCTCACTGTAACTGCAAAATGTCCAATTTTTGGAGTATCTTCCAATGCTGTGATCAAATGACTGCGCCAATTGCTACGATTGTAAATTCTCTTAAATAAAAATACAAGAAATTATGAATCATAATAGATTAGAGCCAAAATAATGAACGATTATCAAAGTTCGGATTCATGTAATGTGTAATACTTTGAACAAAAGCAAATAAATGTCACTCCCTCTATATCTTTAAGAGTTCATAGACTAAGAATTAATGTAATGTATAAAACTAAGGGGGCTTGGATTTAACTGGAGAGGCTAATCCCTCATAACTTGGCAAATCAAGATTCGAATCCCTATTTGAAAAGGTTCCCACATTTAATACCAACCAACAAAATTTGTCTACAGTGGCAGGTGGAAAATAATTGTGAACATAAATGAGAATGATATGTATGAATAAATTGATTTGTTCTCATCTAGCCACATATATGTTAAGTCATCAACATACTTTATATATCATATCGGATTAATTTAATGTCCAATTGTATTTTAAAAACCTAAAGAACTAACATATATAATTAAGAAAACATAACATAAAGGATTGGATTGATAAAAATTAAATTTTAAAAAATTAAATAGATAATCAAGACAAATTGATTAGGCTAAAATTGTATCATCCCATAATTTTATTTTGTCCATTTTCTCTTACTTTCCACGTCAAAGGGATGAACTGTGTTACTTCTTTTGTGGGTTCATTGTTCTAGGTCTAGCTAAGGGATTTGGACCTCTTTATAAACCTGCCAGTCCATACTCAATTTGGGCCATAATTACATCCCCAATGACATCAGAAAATACAACATTCATATCTAGCATTTAACAACAAGAGTTGAGAGTCTAACAAAAAAGGATAACCTTGTCACCATGGTGCATCAATGTTCTAATCTCTACTAGGAGATGTGCCCATGCTTAGTGTACCTGCGAGTAATTATTGGCA